>NC_035447.2:45316371-45616928 GCF_002127325.2 Helianthus annuus | reverse complement strand
GGCAGGGGTGATAAATGGAATTCGGAATCCGAACCACGGTCCGAGATTGTCTCATACCAGCTCGCATACTTGATAATACATGATTCCCTTATGTTGGGAATGATTCACTTTGGGAGGGCAGGACACCCGGAAGCACAGCAACAATGATCTTCTGTCGTGCATGTTCAATATACTACGTCAGTTCTTTTTTTTTGTTAGCGCTGACGTCTGCCGCATCGGATTCTTGTTGGTCCCGATGTTCACCATTTTTCCAGGCATATAGGAACCAGAACGATTGTAGCAGCTTTCACAAAATTCCTCTTTTACGGCGCTGCTTACCGTAGAGTTTTGAACATAACACAGAGGGCTTCATTGTAACAACTCCCAAAACACCTTATAAGGACCCTGATCGCAACCCCGGACTTGTACGCCGTGAACCAGTACGAAAAAAAGAATCTTCAAACTGGACTCTCAGGAGACACGTGGGGGGTACCCCTAAATCTCCCGCGACACGCGGGGGAGTACCAAGACGTGTTTATCTCGAGCGCAACGAGTGGCAGGGCTATACATACAACGAAGCTTGTCTAGGCAAAATAGGTGTCTCAAGCGACACGCAGTAGGGACCTCAGTCCCATGCGCGACACGCGGGAGATGCCCATTTGGGCTATAAATGCATCAGTTTGGGGCTTAAGCTTCTACACAAATTCGATTTCATTTTGACGAATTCTGCTCTCGTTCTGCTCATTCTTTGCACAACACCCCTCCCTAAACTGTGAAACTCGGCCCCATTGTAAGTGTTTTAACCCTGATCACTGATTCGATACCTTGTCCGATCGATCCAAAACCCAACAACGGATGCCAAGGTGCTGCCTGAATAAGGCTATACTTTGTTAACTACGTTGGGGTTTTGATCTCGTGATGTATCGATAAAGTTTGAGTTGGATTATTACACTAACACGTGTTCATTGTATATTTTTATTAGGAATTATACCAGGAGGCTTTAAGTTAAAACCCAAAGTCTACATTGTGAGTCATTCTTCTTTTTCTCACAACATTGTGAGTCATTCTTTCTTTTTACCAAATGCTTTACAAAACCCTAAATGTTTTTCAGTTATACTTACAGTGATTAAGTTTTTGTATTCTGCAATTACTACTAATATGTGGGGTTTTGTATACATTACTTGATAATTTTCACCATTGGACAATGGGTTAGCCAATGTGTGATATGACCATAGTCACAGATCCGGTCGAGTGACAAATACCGAATGGAGTGTTTGTTAGATATGAACAATGTAATCACCTTTGATGTTGTAAAATATAACAATGTGTCTTTTTATACAAATGAATGAACTCACCAGTATTTTTCGCTGATAAAATGTTTTCACAACGCGTTTCAGGTAACCTACTGTGAAGGTAATAGCAGCATGCTATGAAGCACTAAAGGCTTAAATAAAGTGGCTATCATTACCTGAATAAAAGAATAAATTTGTGTTCTATCAATTAGGGTTTATCCCTACAAAAACATTTGATTGTAATATGGGTTTTATCCCATTTATTTAATATTAAAAGTTTGGTGTTTTACAAACTCTGATATATTTCCTAACTACGATCCTAATGATATTTTCCACTGCAAATTTAATAAACACCGGTACCACCTGACTGTTCACGGCTCCCGCCCAGGGTGGGGTCGGGGGTTGTGACATTCATTGATACCATACTTGATCAGTTCACACGATCCCATACTCGCGGAATACAAAGACCTTTGCCAAAGCAAACCCATATTTGGTCTTCTCCCACCACCATTGTGTAACCATACTCTAAATGTTGAGCTCATTTTGGTTAGGAGTCACGTTACAAAGTATCCGAGAATCGTTCTGCTCTGATACTAAATTGTGACGGGGTTAGTTTCATCCCCGTCTGGCATCCCCAAATCCCTGGGGATAAGCTAATCCATCCCGCTTCTTTGTGTGGGTGACGGGTTTCATCCTGCCTTGGACTCATCAGGAGGCGGCGCCAGCTCTCGACCAGTGGTGCGTTCATCGTATACAAGACTAGGCACTACACTTCTTCATCCACACTGACTTCGTCCCCTGATAAAGTTCAGGACTAGCCAGTAACCCAAATTTTCAAGCACAACCCATAGCATTGTGACCTTCAATTATTTGGCCCGTGACATTATGATAACTAAAAGAAAGTAAGTTTAGAAATAACCTTTTCATCCTCCAAGTTCTTGCTAAAATAACTTTAATAAGTAATTTACTATAAGAGATTTTAAAAGATGTGTATTTCATCTCCTAGCATAAGCTTTATTTTAACTTCATTAACCTCTTATGTGTTTTGGGGTTATGAAACATGTGTATTTTGTTACGATAAAATGATTGAACAAGAACAGAGAGGGAACTCTCTGTTGGGATTGAACCCTATCAGAGGAACAGATAATTAAAGCCAAAACTGGATCAGAGTAGTGGATCCTAAATAAGCAGATGTCTTTATACAAATCTCTCCCCTTGAAAGTGATTTCAACATCTGCTGACCTCCTATCTACTGATCTTGCTATATGCTGACCTACAACTGCTGCTCAAGTAAAGACCTGATGAAAGACTAAAGCCCTGCTGATTCAATCTGCTGCCTTGAGTCAAGCTCTGCTGATCCGGACAAGTACTGCTAGGTTCACAGCAGTAGAAGGTTGCAGCAGCTGATCAATAGCCTGTCTTGTAATGTAATGTTATAGCAGTAGTTACCACAGCAGTGTTTGTATAGATCAGAGGTTAGAGTTTGTTAGGAGGTTAGATGTCACTTTCATGGTGACGTCAGCTAAGATGCTCAGTAGTTTGCAAGTGCCTATAAATAGATCAGTACTTTGTACTGTTCTATTAGCTCTTTTGCACAATCGTCTTCTTTGCACGAACAAACAACTGAGCTCTGGCTGAGGGGGAGTTTGCATTCATTCATCAATCGTTGTAATCGTTATTGAAATAAATTCAATCTTTCGATTCATTGTGTAAAGATGTTTGATCAAAGTATTACTCTCGTTTGATTGTATGCAAAGTTTGTTTTCATCTTAATTCCGTTGCACACTCATCCATTTTCACCTTAATTACAAACGCAAAATACAATCAGAAACAAACTCAGATCCAACATTTGGTATCAGAGCTTGGACAGTCAAATTTGATTTAACAATCATTTTGACGTAAATAGTTCAGCTCATAACAGTTGATACTGATTGTTTGTTCGTTTGTTGAAAAACAGAGCAAGGATTAATCACCATTAAAGTTGATTTCTCAGTGTTTGTAAAACATCAAGAATGACGTCACAATCTCAGGATGATAAAAACAACATCGGCTCTCTTTTTAAACCACTTATGCTAAAAAGAAATGAGTACAACATCTGGCAGAGGAGGATGGGACACATCCTCGCTCAACAAAGCACAGGTTGTTGGAGGTATGTCGTCTTTGGTCCCATGTTCCTACAGTGCCAAGCGCTGAAGATGCTAAAAAGAACGTTCCAAAACCAGTTGAAAATTATACCGAAACCGACTTTCAAAAAATCAAACTAGATGCTAAAGCATTTAGTATCATAGCATCAGTGCTGCCCAATGAAATATATGCTGGACTGTTACACTGTAACAGTGCCAAAGAGTTGTGGGACGCGCTTAAGGAACAGTTTGGTGGAACCGAAGAAGTCATAGAAAACATAGGGAAATCCTGAACCAACAGTATGAAACATTTTGTCATGTTAAAGGTGAATCACTAACGCAACAATTTGAGTGTTTCAGTTGACTCATCAGTGAACTGAGCCTTGTTAAAACCACTTTTACAAACTCAACTCAAAATAGCAGGTTCCTCAGGTCACTGCCAGAAAAATGGGACACCATAGCTTTTGTCACCCGAAATTCACCTGAGTTCAAGGATCTGACCTTGACCCAACTTCACGGTCGACTCCTGACCTACGAAAGGGAGTTGAACCAGAAAAGGAAGTTACAAGAGTCAGGAAAAACCGTTGATTATTATACATTCGGTAACACTGCTCTTTTGGGTCAAGAAGAATCTGGGAGTAGTGGTAAGGATCAGGGTTATGATCACTTCATTGACATAACTGCTGGTGCAAATTTTAACAACCCTGATCCTCACTCTACAAGTTATGCATTCACTGCAAACGAAAACCAGATGTCAGACAATCTAAGCTTTGAACTCAATGATCTACAGCATTTTGACCCCACTGATTTAGAGGAAATGGACATCCTGCATCAACTGGCCTTGCTAAGTGTTAGAACTAGCAAATTTTATAAAAGAACAGGGCGAAAGTTCCCAGGCTTGCATGGGAATCTAAGGGTTGGGTTGGATAAATCGAAAATCAAGTGCTACAAGTGTAATAGGTTGGGACACTTCGCTAGGGAGTGTAGGAGTCAAACTACTGGTCCCATAATCACCATCCTAGCTCAAATCCCAGACCTCAAAATCAAGGCACTGCGCACTATGCCCAATATGCCCCAGCAGCTCAAGTGAACACTGCTCACTATGCTGCTGCCCCTGTGCCAGTGCACTATGTCCAAACCACTGTTCCACGGATCCAATATGTTCAAACACCCTGTCCCTCAGCACAAATGCAACCTGCACCTCAAACCACTGCTCCAGCAGCAGTACAACCAGATCAACAAAGTTTTTTTCACTCAAGGTTTGTTGACTGGAGCAGTATGCCTGAAGACCTTAGTGATGAAAAATTTTGCACTCTATGCTTCCAATGTTTCTTCTCATGATGAATTTTGTTGATGGCATTAGAGTCAATACAGGAGGGTGTTGAATCTGAAGAGGAACAGCTGGGTTCTGAAACAGTGGATGAGGTGACTGAAGCAGTGGTTTACTGTTGTGGCTAATGAAGTACTGTTGGAGAAAGTTCAGGTACCCCTGATTGAACCACTGACAGACCCATGGTCAGAAGAGAACAAGGAAGAAAAGAGAGAAGAAAAAGCAGGTGAGAAAGAAGAAAGAGCTGAAGATGAAGAAAATCTTCAATGTGATTGTGCAATGATGGCTGCTGCCAAAGTAACACCTCAAGTTCTTGAAAAACTGTGTTCTGACAATTGCATTATTGCTTTTGCTAACATCAAAGAGGTGAACGAAAACCTTCGCGATAAAATCTTAACTGATGAAGTCAAATTTGAAAGATCTCTAAAAGAACTTAAAAACAAATTGACTGAAAAGGACAAAGAGATTAGCAGCTTGAAAGAAGAGCAAAGCATAACCAAAACCCAACTCTAAACTTTGGTAGAAAAAATACCAAGTTTGCAAAAAGGAGTTAGAGTCCACCCAGATTACATGTGAGAGATGGGTGGAATCATGCAAAGGGTATGAGGTTATGCTTGAAAAACAGATAAAAAGCAATGTGAAATTTGGGGTTGGTTATAGAAAACATGATGATGAAAACACTGCTTTTGGAAAATTTGTTCAAACCACTGATGTAACCACTGAGTTCATCCCCACAAACAAGAATGGCCAAGAAGTGAAAATCACTGACAAACTTGGTAACAAAATCACACTTGACAGACCAATGGGATCCTCTACTTTTGAGGAGCTTGAAAAATCATCAATTTAAACCAAAATGGTCTGATGAGTGTGATATTCTTGAAAATTTCAAGCCAATGGACTTTACATCAACTGATGGTGTTAAAGCTCCAAAAGCTAAAGTCATACCTCTCAAAGACATCCCAGCAGTGGTTAAAATCTCTGCTGCAAAGGAGTCTGAAAAGAGAAAGAAGAAAGAAAAAATTGATAACTTGTTTTGTGAATTCTGTGAGAAAAGGAATCATCTAACAAAAGATTGTTTCCACTTAAAGCTTATGATATAAACAGAACAAGTGTCATAGTTCCAGCTGAAAGTTGCATTGTCTGTGGTAAAACAAACCACAAAACTCAAGCATGTGTGTATCTCAAAAACTTTGATGTGAACAAGAATGAGTACCTTGCTAAAACATCCTTGAGTCCATCATCATCATCATCATCTGTCAAATTCACCAAGAAACAACCACTGTTTGTACCAGTTCAAACAGCTGTCACAAAACAGCTGAACCAAACATCTGTCAAAAGAGATGTTCAGGTTACTGATGCACCCCCTGCCAATCAGTTCAGAAAAGGCAAGGAAAAACAGTCTTACCAAAGGATTCCACACGTTTATGAGGTCTACAAAAAGCCCTCTAAACCTAGAGTGAATAGGCATCCTTTTGGTTATCAGCAGGTGATCGGTCAAGACCCTCAACAGTGGTTAGCAAGAAACAGTACTAAAACTGTCCAAACCCCTGACCTAACCATTCCATCATCTGCATCCATACCAGACACTGCTGAATCCCCATCCAAAGCCCTGTTGGCTTTGGAACCCTTAATGAACTAATCCTTTTACTTCATGTGCAGGGAGCTTCTGCATGCTTTGATAGTCTTTGGTATGTAGATAGTGGAGGCTCCAGACACATGACAGGATGTAAAGCCCTCCTCAAAGACTTTAAAATCCATGGAGGGGGTGATATATCCTTTGGGAATAATAGTAAAGGGAAAGTTCTAGGGTCTGGTACAGTGCAATCTGGAAATGTAAAATTTGAAAATGTCAATCTAATAGACAATCTAAAATTCAACCTTCTGAGTGTATCACAAATGAGTGACAAAAGGGTCATTCTTCACAAAAGATTGTTGTAGGATTGTTGGACCAGAAATGGTCAAAAAGATTGAGCAATAATCAAAACTGGTCACACTAAACTTGTTGCTCAAAGAAGTGGCAATGTTTATGTTGTTGACATGTCAAAAGAGTGTCCTAGAGCTGATGCCTGTCTGTTCTCAGCTGCCTCTAACAAAGAGACAGAACTTTGGCACAGAAGGCTGGGGCACACAAATCTTAAGACAATCAGTGAAATTTCAAAAAATGGTTTGGTGAGAGGCCTACCACAAAAATGTTTTCATGTCCTGAACATTGCATTTCCTGTTTAAAAGGAAAACAGCATAAAAGTTCTTACAAGCCATTGAAGAGTCCAAAACAACCCAGTGTTTGCAAATGCTACACATGGATTTGTTTAGCCCAGTTCAAGTCATGAGCCTCAAAAAGAAAAGATATTGTTTGGTTATTGTTGATGACTTTTCTAGGTTTACATGGACTTTCTTTTTGCACTCCAAGATGAAACTGCAGGCATTTTGCAAGACTTTGTGACACAGGTTGAAAAGCAATTTGACCTTCCAGTGAAAAGCTTCAGGAGTGACAATGGCACAGAATTTAAAAATAAGGAGTTGGATGCCTTCTGTGTGAAGAAAGGGATTGTAAGGCAGTACAGTATCCCTAGAACACCAGAGCAAAATGGGGTTGTTGAAAGAAAGAACAGAACTTTGATTGAGGCTGCCAGAACTATGCTTGCTAGATTCAGGTTTGCCATTAACTTTCTGGGCAGAGGCAGTAAACACTGCTTGCTATGTCCAGAACAGAGTTTTAATAAACCCCAGGCACAAAAAGACTGCTTATGAAATTCTGTATAAAATCAAACCATGATCTCATATTTCAAGGTGTTTGGTTGCCCATGCTTTATTTTGAACTTAAAAGATTCCATTTCAAAATTTGCAGCCAAAATTGATTGTGGTTATCATCTGGGATACTCAACCACTGCCAAGGCATACAAAGTGTTCAATACACGGACCAAGGCAGTGGAGGAGACTTTGAATGTAAAGTTCAATGAACTTTCATCAATGAAAATCCCAGCAAATCCTGCAGATCTGTTTGATCTTGAAAAATTTACTTTTGAAAATACTGCTGTCAAGACTAACAGTGCAGGTCCATCAGAGGATACAACACCAGACTATGGGTATGAAATCATCATCCCTCAAAGGTCTGCCACAAAGGGAAAAGCACCAGCTGTTCAAAACAGTTGTCAAAGCTCAACCACTGCTACCTCAACAGTTGTTGACCAAAGTAGCCCATCCACCACTGCTTCCACATCCTCAAACACTGCTGACAAAAGTCCTCAAACAGTGGATAAAATTCAATAGTTGTCCACTTCATTACCTCCTATTCCACCACCTTTTAAGGCCACTGCTGGGTCATCAAAGTCACCAGCAGTGGTTAGCTTAGATGATACACATTTGCAGCCTTCACCAACAAATGCCATCATACCATACCAAGGAGATTTAATCTTCTTGAGATCTCATCCACCTGATCAAATCATTGGCAACATCAATGAAGGGGTGCTCACAAGAAGCCAAACCCAAAACATTTGTCTTTTTGCTGGTTTTCTATCACTCCATCAGCCAGTCAAGTACCAAGAGGCACTGAAAGACAACAGCTGGGTAGAAGCCATGCAAGAGGAGCTCCAACAGTTTAAAAGACAACAAGTATGAGCTTGTACCACTGCCAGAAGAGGTCAGTCCCATTGGCACAAAGTGGGTCTTCAAGAACAAAACTGATGAAAGGGGCATTGTTGTCAAGAATAAAGCCAGGCTTGTGGTTCAAGGTTACAGACAGGAAGAGGGGATTATTATGATGAAACATTCGCCCCTGTTGCAAGATTGGAAGCCATTAGACTGTTCCTGGCCTTTGCTGTCAACCACAACATGAAGGTGTTTCAAATGGATATCAAAAGTGCTTTCCTCTATGGTACAATTCAAGAAGAGGTGTATGTATGTCAACCTCCAGGTTTTGAGGATCCATTTTATCCTGATCATGTCTACAGCTAAACAAAGCCTTGTATGGCCTGAAACAAGCACCAAGGGCCTGGTATGAAACTCTTTCCAACTTCCTACTCTCAAATGGTTTCAAAAGAGGTACCATTGATAAAACACTGTTTCTTAAATGGAGAGGGAAGGATTTAATGATTGTCCAAATTTATGTGGATGACATTATTTTTGGAAGCACATGTAACAAAATGTGTGAAGAGTTTAGAGAACTCATGACAGCTGAGTTTGAAATGAGTGCAATGGGTGAGCTGCAATGTTTTCTTGGTCCCCAAGTACAGCAATTTGCAAAATGGAAACTTTCATTCATCAAAGCAAATATACTAAAGAACTTTTAACCAAATTTGATATGAATGATTTTGTAAACCATCCAAGCCACACCCATTGCCAACCAATAAGCTGGTCCATGTCTGATGAAAAGGATGAACTGATTTGACCAACCACTTTATAGAAGCATGATTGGGTCCTTTATTGTACCTAACTGCATCTAAGACCAGACATCATGTTTGCAACATGTGTTTTGTGCAAGAAGTCAATCAGCTCCCAGAAAATCAAATCTCATTGCTGTTAAGAAGGATTCCTCAGATACATAAAAGGTGCTCCCACACTTGGGTATCTGGTATCCAGCTAATGGGAATATCAAGCTTTCAGTTTTTTCAGACAGTGACTTTTGCTGGAATGTCACACTACACAGCGAAGTCCACTTCAGGAAGGGTGCCAGTTTTCTTAGTGATTGCTTAGTTTCTTGGCAAAGCAAAAAGCAAGCAAGCAGTTTCAACATCACACTGGCTGAGGCTGGATACATTGCTGCTTGCAAGCTGTACAACCCAACTCCTGTGGCTTCAAAATCAGTTACTGGATTTTGGTATCAACTGCCCTAAAGACACCACTCATGTTGGACAGCCAGGCAGCAGAAAATATCATCAAAAATCCAGTTTCCCACTCTACCACAAAAACACATCGACATCAGACATCACTTTGTGAGGGATTGCTATGAAAAGATTTGATTTCTCTGCATCATGTCCCAACTAAAGACCAGCTGGCAGATGTGCTCATAAAAGCCACTTGATACAGCCACTTTTGAAAGCCTGGTCTCTAGGATTGGATGCTGACATGGAATAACAAGCAACATCTTTTTTTTCCTTAAATAAGAGCAACCAAAATGTTTTCAGAAAATCAAAATCCATCCTTAAAAATAGCTAAAAATGAAAATTTCATTAAAATCCTTAAAAGTCTGCCATAACCCACTGATTGTTCAAAAGTCTGCTCCACTTCAAAAAGCCTGCCCACTGCTGATAGGCAACCCCTGTTCTCTCATTTTTTTACAACCTTTGTTGTTCAAAAGTAGTGTCTTATTCACTGATATGCTATCCACTGATAGTGAAAATCATCCACTGCCCCCTTTCCACTGCTTTCAATCCGTTGCTTTCATCAAAAGTACTGTCCTTCAATTTTCACCAGTGGTTGTCACGTGGGCAGTACATAGCAGTCAGACCTTTTGTAACGGCTGCCATGTCAGCATTCACTCTCTTTCCTATAAAATCCCCCACTCACCACCAAAAACAGGGTTTTACTGTCGAATTGAATTCTAAAAATTCTCTTCTCAAAGCAGTTTTCTTCTCGTCTCTCACAAATTCCTTTGATCATATCGTTTCAACAATGACAAAAATCGAAGCCATCTGCGAAACCCACATCAAAATCCTCATCGAAAACAGCCTCTAAAAAGGCAATCTCCACTGAAATTCCATTCAAAAAATCTCACAATCTTCTGGGTCTTCTCACAAAAACCAGGAACCACCGATGTTTCGATTCCACTATAAACATCATGGCAAAATCAAAGTACAAAACTTTGGCTCCACCGCCGATTCCACCAATCTATTTGGCGACCCAAAGGGAGTTTTTCGAAGAATGCAACCCTTGAAAAACAAGGAGACATTGCAACCACCATTAAATCTTCCTAAAAGGGTAAGCTGTTCAAATTACACCACAATCCATCTCCGAAGTCCTTTCAACTCAATTGACCAGGCAGGTAAATACTTCCTTCACTAAAAAACGAGTTTGCACATTGACTTCATTGAAAGAGGGTATGAAGCCACAATGATGACGAAACTTACCTTAGAAAAAGGTTATTTTCATCCTGCAACAGATTCCTATTTCATACCCTCCTACTATGTGTTTCAAAACAACACCACTTCTTTTAAATGAGATCCCTATAAAGAATTCAAAATCTGGGATATGCAATTCTTCAAGAAGAAAAACTTTAAACTATTCTCGGGAAAATCTTTAAAGATTTGGTTAATAATGTGAAACCAATTATTCTTACTATTCCAAGGTTTTAAGTTACTATTTTGAAAAGAAATTCAGTAAGGATGATTTTAGCTTTAATAAACCAAGGTGAGATAACTGTAATAAACTGCCTAATCATCTGAAACTTTTTCACGAATGTTAGCACCTTGCAAAACACAAGCAGGGGTGCCTGAGCAGAATTTAGCAGCTACCCACTGCTCCTCAGGTATCTGCTGCTGAGCCTACTGCCTCAGGTGATCAAAGCAGCAAACCACTGTTTTGAAACCCACACCTACCAATCCCAAAAGGCCATCCAAAAAGAAAAATCAAAAACCCGCCAAACCAATCAAAACCGGCAACTCTTGAGGATGAAGATACCAGAGTTAATGCATGTGACAACACATATGTCACAAGTAACCACTGTTGCTTCTTCCTCACAGCAGTTGTACAAATATCTCAACCCATAACCATAACTCCTCCTGCTTCTTCACAAAAAGAACAGGTTGTACACAAAGGGCCCCCACATTATGATGCTCTGGATACACTCGTTTCCATCATCCCACAGCTCAATGCCCAGAGCAAAATCCGCTTTCTACAACCCACCATCACATCCACAATTCCACAAAAACACAACTACTGTTGGATGCAATTGATTTGAAACAGGCATTACCCAGTCATTCTCAATCACCTGTCAATGAGAATATGCCTCAACAAATGACTAAGCCTGTTGTATCATTCATTGTTAACCCACCAACACAACCTGAGGAGGTTACACCCATTGAGTTACAAGTAACTCTTTGTGGTATTCCAAGTGAGGCAACGACTACAACTGTTGAACCCACTGGTTTACAGTTGGACAGTGGTTACATCAAATAAGACTTCCTTGGAGGCAATTCCTTTATATAGCACCTCTGCCAACCACCAGTGGATTTATTTATTCCTACTGGCAACATCAAAAAGGTTGTCAAGTGTTGAAGGAAGAAGACCCCAGTACCAAGAAAAAGGGGCATATCAGTGGTTAATGCTTGGAGTAAACTCCCTACTTCTGACCATGATAAAACCACTGTTAGTGGGAAATCAGATGATCCCATTAAATTGGTGATGATTTAAAGTACCAGAAATTAACGGCTGCGTGTTGAAAAACTTGATAACTCTGTTGCCGGAGCTCAAAGATATGCCTTCAACAGTTGTACAGGTACAAAGTACAATCCACTGCTGTTCCACCTCAAAGCACCTGCTCTCCAACAGGCACCTGCTATAAATGAGCTCTGGAATCTATTTCAACCTTTTCTCCATCAACAAGCACAAATGGCAGATCAGCTGAGGAATACACTCAGGAGTCTAGGTTCAAAAGACACTCAGGCCTGATCTAAGGCTCTCAAAACTCCAGATCCTGCACACCTCTGGCACTGCTCCTCCACCTGTTTCTTCATTGATCAACTCCCTGAAGATAATGCGAAAAGGGGGAGAAAATTCAGGAGTTGGATAAGGAAAGGAATAACGGATGGTCCTCTACCTTGCACCAGAAAATTCAAATATGACCAAACAGATTCCTTTGCAAGATGGAGTAAGAAATTGATGTGACCGACAAATGCACTTGCAGAACACTTGCATGTGTAAAAAGGGATAGAGAGGACAAAAAGAAAGCCAGGTGGATTATCCGGATCAGGGTACTTCAGGGTCAAGAGATGATGAAAATCTTATTGATGAAAGAAGAAGCCTACAAGAAGAGTAAGGCTACCCAAATCCATTCCAGTCAGACGTTCAAAGTCTGCTCAAAAACCACCACCTAAAACAGCTGTTGTAAACTCCTGTTGTATCCACTGCTGTTGGTACTTCAGTAGTTTCAACACTGCTCCCACTTCAACACACACCACCTCAACACACACTACAATCCCACTGCCTTACCACCATCACCACCAAAATCAAAATCACCTCCTGCCAAAAGGCAGAAGACAGCAGTGTTAAAACATCTGCTGTAAAGACGACAGTAGTTGGAACACTCAGTTGTTTCAACAACTGTTAGTCTATCACAAACCACTGCCACTACAACCACCTTTCCATCCAAACATCATCAGTCCCTCCTCAAATAAAAGGAGAAGGCTAATTTCAAAATGATGTCACCTTCACCATCCCAAACATCTTCAAAAATCTTTAAGCTCTTGTCAAAATAACAAAACCAGTTCCACTTCTTCAGTTCCAATGCAACAAGCCCTTACCTCCTGCAGGTGTTCAATTTCCTCTTGAACTGGAAGCTGTTAGAGAAGAAATAAATCCTTCTATACTGAGGATGACCCTGCCAAAAGAGTTTACCTTCAATCAAAGGATATCCCTGGCCCAAAAATATGATGAATATTTGAAGATAAAGGCCAAGCAAGCAGAGGATATCTCGAAAAGAAACACACAAGGGAAATCTGACAAAGAAGTTCAAGATACTACCAATATCTTCTCACACAAGTCAGTTCCCCTAGAACGTTTTGCAAAGAATGTCAGTCAACAAATTTCCAGAAAGAGCAGCTGAAACTTTGAAGAAAGACTACATTGAAAGCATTATGTTTCACAAAAGATACAAAGGAGAGAGACACATGTACAAAAGAGTGACTGTCCTGAGCTTGAAGATGAAGCAGCAAGATTCAAGACATGATAAAAAGGAAAGTCACTCACACTCCTCCTGATTGGGCAAAGTTCAAAAAGAATGTACCTGACAAACAGTTGGAACTGAAGAGAATGTGTCAACACCCCGATTTCCACGTGTCTTACCGGTGGCCCCGTGGGGATTACCGTGACGATGTTGGCAACAATATAGTCAAACCACACAATTATATAATGCACAGCGGAAGCATAAGATAAATATATAAATTTCAACCTCTGATTGTAATATCAAAATGTATTACAGGGGTTGATATATCCACAGTGGATCGTAAATACAGATAAAGTATTGTTCCATTAGATACTGCAATCAAGCTTGCGAGGCTTATCCCGACGCTAGGGAGCTAATACCAGCCAATTACGTTTAGGTACCTGCACTTAATCTTTTTGGGGAAAATACGTCAGTTTTACACTGGTAAATACATTCAACTGACACATTTGAAAATGTTTATTAAAATTGATTTGAATGCACAAGGCACAAACTCTTTTATAACTTGGGAAAATTCATAATGATCTTGTGAACGTTTTACATGTTCTTTTATGCGTTCAGTAGCCCGGGTCGTGCCGGGTTAAAGATTTATAGACACACCACGTTTGCGTAAAACCGTAGTACAGAAACCAACGGCTACGTCTTTTAGTTTTAATGTCGACACTTTATACCGGGTGTACGCCTACACCGGGATGTCGATGGTCGTGGCCATTTCGTAAAATGATGCCGAGGGATATCCGGGACAACGGTCATTAAACCCCCAAAGGCTTATAAGCAACAAAACTGTTTAAATGAGCCGATCATATTTAATCAATTAACCACCTAAGCGATGGAAATATATAATGCTCAATCAAGCGGTATTAATATACCGTAACCCAAGCCCATATAGGGGAAATAAGTCAAAAGTATTTACCTTTGCAAGTATTAATCCTTAATTTAGATCAAGTCACCGATAGCTTTTACTGGGGCTCCTAATCTGGAACGAAGGTTTTAATTAACCTCTTAGAATCCTAACGGTCCTTGTATTAGCCGTAGCTTAAACCGGTTGATTCCGATATATAGATATGGTTAATTCGCACGAAAGGCGAAAACCGAGAATGGAGTATGATTTGGACCCAACAAGTTCAGAGACTTGTTTTATATGGGTTTATAGTTCATACTCTGGATTTTGGGGTTCAAATGAATATAATTTGACCCATATCGGCTATTGCACGAAAACTAGTTCCATGAGCCGTACCGTGTGCGCAAATAGGCGAAACGGTTAACCATAAGAGTCGTACGCTTATTTCCTAAGTCAATATGCCTTAAAAGTATTTTGGTATCAGTAGGATACCTTCCGTAATGCCCGTAACGAGTTTAAGTTTATATTATGCCCCGTAGGGGCTTTTCGGTCATTTTAAAGACTTTAAAAGGGATTTTCGAGTTCTACAGGAAATCTGAGTTTCCCGAACAGCTTATAAAGCTTAAAACACTTTATTTATTATTTAAAACCAGTGGCAACTGGAATCGGGTCAAAAGACCTTGTAGAACTCCCGTTTTGGCCAAAAAGGGCATATTCGGTATTTACCGAACCGTAGCCATAACCACAGGTTATGAGCAAGGTAAAAATTATTAAAAATCTTTAAAATTCCCAAAATATTATTTTACCACAGTGGGTAAAAGTTTTGGTGACGAAAACTTGGGTTAAATGGGCGTTATGCTAATTGCGCCGTTAATTACAAAACTTTCTTAAAAGTGCGCCTTTTAGCATAACTCTCATTCTAGACCTCGGATTGACGTGAAACTTTAAGGACATGCTTATAATTTAACAAGCAAGGTTTTGGTCCGTTCACGTGTCCGAAATACTCGTTTTAATTTTAAAAAGGCCGTTACGGTCAACTTTTAGGCGAATGACGGAATTGCGTAAAAGACTCGGGTATCTCATGAACCGACCACAGAGGTTTATACCAACATGTGACCTGGTCCTAAGAGAGTCCTAAGGTATATTTATACCCCACTAAAACGGGTCAGAACTGAAGTCAAAGCAAAAGTCAAACTTTTGCGACATTCGGCTCCGAACCGGTTCTATTTAGTAAATGATCGATTCAAACGAGCGCAAACATGTTTATATACTTATTATCATGTTTTATGATTATCAAAACAGGTTCCATAACATATACATTACAGATTATGCATCAATTGCTAAAATAGCTTTCTGTTGACTTTTAACCGCACGTTTGACTCGATAATTGACATAGTTAGAGTGGTGATCAGGGGGAACCATTTTAGAGGTTTAATACCCACATAAATACCAACTCATAACCATTTTTGATTCGTCATAAGACTGAATCATTTGCAAGATATTGCAATGACAACCGTTAGTTACGACGGTTGCGTTTATAGGCTAAAACTATGGAAAAGTGAAACCAAAATGGTTATCAACGACTTACAGAAGTTGCTTCTTGATTATAGAGCAGAAGAGAAGGCTTGGGAGCACTTAGAATGATCAGTAGTTGTGTGTTTGATTGTGTGAATGGTTATGCACACAAAGGTGCTATTTATAGCCAAAAACAAGCTCCTATGATCATTACAACTACCACAACAGGTCAGGGGTGATGGGTAGATGTCCCCTAAGTGTTATGGGTCAAATGTAGGGTGCCCATGCTCCATTAAGTGGTGTTTGATCGTTCAAAGGTTCCAAAAGCCAAATAGTTACTACATTTCTGCATCTGGGCGTCGTACGCGACCCGCATGGACATTCCATGCAACTCTTACGCGGGTCGCCTGGGATCAGAAGATCAGACGCGAAATAGAGGAGGCTCGCGGCCCGCCTCAACTATGTTTAAACCTTACGCGGGTCGCGTGAGGTTATATTTTCTGAATTTTTCAAATCTTTTATAATGATTACAGAATCGGGCCATTAATAACGAAATCTTTCGTAATGATTTGCCTGACCTTTCGGATTTGAAGGGGTAACTTTGCGGTTTGGCCCTCGGTTATTTACCGATAGGGGCCTCGTGTTAATTACCCGCATTATTAAGTCCCCGGTTTATTTATTAATTATATTGGAAAGCCTTAACTTTCACTGTTGGCGCTTTTAACCCTTCTTCTACGAATTCGATCGTAACTTTCTCGTTTCATATCGAAACTTCGCGAAATTCATATATATTATTTTAGTGAGGGTATAATACCGTTACAAAGTCTTTGGAACGTTAAAGGGTCACTCAGAGGTATTATTAAACATGTTGACACAGTTAACCCCTGGAGTTTGTAATCTCTCACTTTCTTTCGCGTTTTGTTTTTGTACGATCTATAATTTATTCGTTCGAAGGTTTAAGCATTATTTAGGGATACTATACAGTATATTTACCCTTGTTGACAATTATAACCCTCGAATTTATATACTTTCAAAGTTTGTCAAAATTAGTCCTTTATTTATTATAGATGCCACGTGTAAACAAATGACACGTGTTAACACATCATTGGACACAAAAATTTCGAGGTGTTACATCCTCACCCCCTTAAAATAAATCTCGACCCGAGATTTACTCAAATAAATAGGGGTATTTTTCTTTCATTGTAGCTTCGACTTCCCACGTATATTCAGGACCTCTACGAGCATCCCATTTGACCTTTACAATCGGTACGTGCTTTCTGCGAAGCTTCTTCACCTGTCGATCTTCAATCGACAAAGGTTTTTCGATGAACTTTAAGCTCTCATCTATATGCACATCTGTGTGTGGAATCACCAACGATTCGTCGGCGAAGCACTTTTTGAGATTGCAGATGTGGAACACATTGTGAATTCCATTGAGCTCTTCAGGCAAGTTTAGTTTATAGGCAACTGATCCGACTCGTTCAATGACCTCAAAAGGCCCTATGTATCTCGGACTCAGCTTGCCCTTCTTGCCGAAACGCATCACCCCCTTCCAGGGTGACACTTTAAGTAACACCTTTTCACCCACTTCGAAGTGAAAATCCTTACGCTTTGGATCAGCGTAGCTCTTCTGCCTATCGCGGGCAGCCTTGAGACGTTCCCGGATCTGGACAATCTTGTCCGTTGTCTGGAAAACAATCTCTGGTCCCGACAATTGGACCTCTCCTACTTCTGCCCAACAAACAGGCGATCTACATTTCCTACCATATAATGCCTCAAAAGGCGCAGCCTTTATGCTGGTGTGGTAGCTATTATTGTAGGAGAATTCGATCAGGGGTAGGTTCTTATCCCAGTTACCACCTAGATCGACCGCACATGCACGAAGCATGTCTTCTAGCGTTTGGATAGTACGCTCACTTTGACCGTCCGTCTGTGGATGGTAAGCCGTACTAAAATTTAAACGTGTGCCCAAAGATTGCTGGAAACTTTTCCAGAAGTGAGATGTGTATCTAGTATCCCTGTCGGAGATAATAGACACAGGTATGCCGTGTAAGGCTACAATCTTATCAACATATAGCTGGGCTAACATATCGGAGCTATACGTCTCCTTGATGGGTAGAAAATGAGCTGATTTAGTCAGCCTATCAACTATGACCCATATTGTATCATTTCCTTTCCTGGTCTTGGGTAACTTGGTTATGAAGTCCATAGTTACACATTCCCACTTCCACTCGGGAAGTTCAGGCTGTTGTAGCAAGCCAGACGGCTTTTGGTGCTCGGCTTTGACTTGAGCACAAGTCAAGCACTTTGCTACATGGGCGGCTACAGACTTTTTCAAGCCTATCCACCAATAATTTGCCTTTAAGTCTTGGTACATTTTATCAGCACCAGGATGGACTGAGTATTTGGAACTATGGGCTTCCTGGAGAACAACATCTCGTAGCCCCCCATAAATCGGAACCCATATACGTCCATTCAGCCTAAGAATTCCATCCTTGCTAAGAGTCAACTGCTCCGCAGTTACTCCCAGCTTTTCATTAGGATAATTAGCTTCCAACACAGCCTCTCGCTGTGCAGCCAAAATCCTTTCAATCAAATTATTTTTAACTTCAATGCTCTTGGCATTGATTCAAATGGGTTTTACCCTTTCTTTCCTGCTCAATGCATCGGCGACTACATTCGCCTTGCCGGGATGGTACCTGATTTCACAGTCATAATCATTCAGGGTTTCCATCCAGCGGCGCTGTCTCATGTTCAACTCCTTCTGGTTGAACAGGTGCTGGAGGCTTTTGTGATCAGAATAAATCACAAATTTAATACCATAAAGGTAATGTCTCCACAACTTAAGTGCAAATACAACGGCACCCAACTCCAAATCATGGGTGGTGTAATTCTTTTCATGCACCTTTAATTGCCTTGAAGCATAGGCAATCACCTTGCCCTTTTGCATAAGCACACACCCCATGCCCGTGTGTGATGCATCGCAGTAAACTACGAATTCATCTGTACCCTCAGGTAAGGTCAACACAGGTGCGTTGCTTAGCTTCTGCTTCAGTATTTCAAAGGACTCTTGCTGCTTCGGGCCCCAAATGTACTTTTCTTTCTTCTTGGTCAAGGAAGTCAAGGGCGCAGCAATCCTTGAAAAATTTTCAATAAATCTCCGGTAGTATCCTGCTAATCCCAGGAAACTACGAATCTCGGTAGGCGTCTTTGGCTCTTGCCAGTTCATGACTGCCTCTACCTTAGCGGGATCCACTTGGATACCACGCTCACTCACAACGTGTCCTAAAAACTGAACTTCTCGTAGCCAGAATTCACATTTCGAGAATTTGGCGTAGAGTTCCTCACGCTGTAGTAATCCGAGAATGCAACGAAGGTGCTTCTCGTGGTCATCTTGGCTTTTAGAATAGATCAGGATATCGTCTATGAAGACTATGACGAATTTATCTAAATACGGCTTACACACGCGATTCATGAGGTCCATGAATGCAGCCGGTGCATTTGTGAGCCCAAAAGGCATCACTAGGAACTCGTAATGACCATAGCGAGTCCTAAATGCAGTCTTGTGTACATCTTCATCTCTGACCCTTAGTTGATGATAACCCGACCTTAAGTCGATCTTTGAGAAGTAGGTTGCTCCTTGCAGCTGATCGAACAGATCATCGATCCTTGGTAAAGGATATCTGTTCTTTATGGTAACTTTATTCAGCTCTCTATAGTCGATGCACAACCGCATCGATCCGTCCTTCTTCTTTACAAATAGGACAGGAGCTCCCCAGGGAGATGAACTAGGTCTGATAAAACCTTTTGCCAGCAGTTCATCCAACTGGGTCCTCAGTTCCTTCATTTCCGTCGGAGCTAATCTGTAAGGTGCTCGTGCTATCGGAGCTGCTCCAGGAATGATGTCAATTCTGAACTCCACTTGTCTATCTGGTGGCAAACCAGGTAGTTCTTCGGGAAAAACCTCGGGGTATTCAGAAATGACAGGAAGATCCTCGATCTTCGGCTTTGGTTCTTCAATTATCACTTGAGCCATGTAAATTACACAGCCTCTGTTCAAACACCTTGAAGCTTTCAGCATAGATACGTCTTCGGGCAATCCGTAATGCGTATCTCCTCGAATGGTAAGAGATTCACCACTCGGAGTCTTTAAAACTATCTGTCTCTTGCCGCAAATGATTTGGGCCTGGTTATGGGATAACCAGTCCATGCCTAGCACGATGTCAAAACCCGCAAGTTTGAAAGGAAGTAGAGATAAAGGAAAAGAATGGTTCCTAATGGATATTTCACATCCTTCTAGGATAGTAGAGACGGTTTCTATCGTGCCGTCTGCTAACTCTACTTCGTATTTCACGTCAAGGGTTTTGATTGGCATATTTAGTAGTTGGCAAAATTTCTGGTCTACAAAGGACTTGTCAGCGCCAGAATCGAACAGTACTCTTGCAAATATATTATTTACGAGAAAAGTACCTGTAAGCACATTGTCGTCCTTGACCGCTTCCTTTGCATCCAAGCGAAAAACTCTCGCATTTGTCTTCTTAGTTTCTTCCGCCTTCTTGGCATACTTCGGGCAATTACTCTTTATGTGCCCCTTTTCATTACAATTAAAGCAGGTTGCGTCCTTTATCTTTTTGCACTCCACTGTTTTGTGCTCCTTGGACTTGCATAGCCCACAGGGTGGAGTCCTTTGTTGCGACTGTGAACCAGACACAAACCTACACTTCCCGGAGTGAGGTTTCTTGCAGACCTTGCAGTAAGGTCTTCCATCAGCTTGCCCCTCCTTCTTTGCCTCCGACCCTCTCTTGCCCTCACCGTTTCCACGGTGCTTTTTACCGGACTTTCGTGAGGTATCATCCTCACGCTTTCGCTTTTCAGCCTCCTTGCTCCTTTGTGCCCTTAGACGGACAGCATCAAGTGTAAGAGACAAGGAGAGGTCAGTAACTGACCTGAAGGTCGTCGGCCTAGAGGCCTTCACACTGGCCTTAATTGCCGGTTCTAAGCCCCCAATGAATCGGGCAATTCTTCGTGGTTCTGGTGTCACAAGATATGGCACCAGTCGTGACATAGTGTTAAAGCTTGTCAAATAAGCTTGACAATCCAGGTTTGTCATTACTAGTGAGACAAAATCAGCCTCAATCTTCTCAACCTCGTGCTGAGGGCAGTAGTTTTCTTTTATGAGGGTAATAAACTCCCCCCATGACATTTTGTACAAGGCAGACTTACCTGAAGCCTGCACCAGAGCTCTCCACCACGCCAGGGCCTCGCCCTTGAATGACTGGGACACAAACTTAACCACGTCCCTCTCAGCGCACCCGCTAATGTCCACAATCGTGTCCATCTCGTCCAGCCAGGTGATACAGTCAACCGCACCTTTCTCCCCTGTAAATTCACGGGGCTTACATGATACAAAGTATTTGTAGGTGCAACCCTTAGCACTAGACGCATCAGTATATTCTCTATCGCGGTGAACGCTGTGCTCAGTAGACGAATGCTTGTCGTCATCTTTCTTGGGTTCAGAGGGTGGTTTGGAGTGTGTCTTTGGTTTAGAGGGTGGCTTTGACACAGATCTGCCTTGAGACTCAGTATTCTGACGATCAATAGCTGCCTGGACAGCATTGTTGATCAGAGCCTTTAGCTGTGCGCCTGTCAAATGTACTGACGCATTGTCATAGTCATCTTCATTCGTGTGGCTGTTCTCTCCATTGGGATCCGCCATTGTAACTTGAATCTGTTACAGAAGATAACAAAATTTTAATTTAGGAGATTATTATGTGATTGTCTTTTATGACAATTTGTCAACCATGGTACAGAGACCATATTCGGTTAACTCATTATCTCATTACATATTAGGATTTGAATATATCCTATTTTAACTATATAAATAGTATTGGCGGCATAAAGCCTAATCATGATGATGTTTTATAATGTTAGCCGAGATTTCAGAGAATCAAAGGCATAGAGAATTGAACCGTAGTTCTTTATCTCTTTCTGACAGAGAGTCATAGACTATTACTGCCTTTTGTCTTATAAGACAATTATTATGGCCCATAGGCACTACACCTCTAATGGATGTTTTGATAATTCTGGCCCGTAGGCACTGCATCACTAATGGATGTCTTTATAATACTGGCCCGTAGGCACTGCATCACTAATGGATGTTTTTATAATATTGACCCGTAGGCACTGCATCACTAATGGATGTCTTTATAATACTGGCCCGTAGGCATTGCATCACTAAATGGATGTCTTTATAATACTGGCCCGTAGGCATTGCATCACTAAATGGATGTCTTTATAGTACTGGCCCGTAGGCATTGCATCACTAAATGGATGTCTTTATAATATTGATCACCTTCATTGGTGATTTAACCCACGATCTATATATCATTTAGTTGGGTTTTGAAATCCTCAAAGGATTATTGTATAAGAATGACGTGCGTGATTATAACGAATCACATCTGCCATGAATGTTAACATGCGTACAGAGGTTAACAGGGAATCAGAATCTTTTTAGCTAGGTCGTACCATCTTGACTGATCTTAAAAGACCCCAAGCTAGGTTTCACCCCCTTAAGATTCTTTGTTAGGCAGATCAATATAAAAGGAATAGTTTTGATTTATTTTTATATATATTAAAACAAAACTCATAACATACATTCCAAAATCTCAAATACAATTACATATTGCCCTAAACGGGTCTTTCAAATAATACATACCTCCAGAGAGGTTTTAAAATAAGTGACAAGTCCACGCAGGGACTAATATAAGATAGGTGTCCATGCAAGGACTAAAGATAAGTCCACGTAGGGACTTATTTTTAAAGTAGAAATTACATTCGTACTACTATTAAGGGCTAGTGGTCACGTTTCTTCTTTTTGCCCTTTAGTAGGTTCGCCAAGCCCTTGAGAAATCCTCGGTGGCTTTTCTTCTCTTCCTCGAACTCTCTCTCCACACGATCTAGTCGATGGAGTATTTCTTCCTGTTCAGGAGGAGAAAAACGTGGTTGTTGCGCTTGATGCGGAACGGGAGGTCTGGGAGGTATTGGATACCCATGAGCTGAGTAATCCGGTGGTCCCATGTTTCCATGTGCTCCGTCAGGGTAGCGCGCATTATATCTAGCCGACACCACATATGGGTCGCGCTCATAGCCGTAGTTGTATTGTGCTTGCGACGGTTCAAACGGGTTGTAAGCCGTTGGACCTGTGTAAGCTGGTATGGGTTGGTCATACCCAAATGGTGGCGAATTTCGTGCAGTAGGTGCGGAGTTCGCTTCTTGTATAGGACTTGAAGGTCCTTCTTCATGTAGTGGCGGATAGTGGCTACTACTAGAATGTCGAGGAGTGCTGAAGTGGTTACCCCCTCCTCCTCGTGTAGACATACGAGCATTGGTCCTCCTACGCCTCGGCGGATCAGGTAATACTGGTTGTGCCGGTGGCGGAGGTGGTGGCGTAACTGCCTCAAAGCGTGAATCCTCAGAGGGATCCTGTGGATGTCTCGGTTGTTGTGTCTGATGAGATGGTGTGTTGTACCACTCATGTCGGTCAAACAAGGCCATAAAGCTGTCTGGGCCTTGATACTGCGGACCATGATATGAAGATCCATCAGATACTTCTATCGGATGCGTGGGCGTACCACGAGCTGGTTCAGTTGGATCCTCATCTTCCTCCATGGGATCTTCAGAAAAATGGTCTTGTGGCCCTAGTGGAACAAAACCTGAAGGTTCCTGTATGTAGTCAGCCGGATTAAACTGAGCTACGTAGTATGGACTAGGGTCGTCGTAGTTTCGGTGCGATACCGAACGTTGTAGAGGTATGAAGGAAGGTTGTGGGTTGTTGGGATTATTTTCTGAATCTGGCCCAAAGGAGTGCCGGTAGGATGGCGTCGAGCTGTGCGAAGTGGAATGCCTCGCGGGTTCGTAAAGATCTCTTCGTCGTTGTGGCTCTTCGCTTCGTGTCATCGAAGGATGTCTTGTACCAGATGGTCCAGCTTCTTGATCGTGATGTGTCACGATTTCTCCTCGGCCTCTTCGTCCCCTTCCTCTTCCTCGGAATATAACAGGTGGCATTTTCCTGCTCCAAAACTTATTAAAATTCAATTCGAAAAATAAAGACAAAAAGGAGTATTAATCCGAATTTGTCCTAAGTTCTTGTCTAGACTCAGGTATGTGCAATTGTGTCACTGAGATTAAACACAATAGGGTAGTGTTTAATTCACTCAATGTTGGCTCTGATACCAACCTGTCACACCCCGTTTTCCACATGTCTCACCGGTGGTCCCGGTGGGGGATTACCGTGACGATGTTGGCAACAATATAGTCAAACCACACAATTATATAATGCACAGCGGAAGCATAAGATAAATATAAATTTCCACCTCTGATTGTAATATCAAAATGTATTACAGGGGTTGGATATATCCACAGCGGATCGTAAATAAAAGTAAAGTATTGTTCCATTAGATACTGCAATCAAGCTTGCGAGGCTTATCCCGACGCTAGGGAGCTATTACCAGCCAATTACGTTTAGGTACCTGCACTTAATCTTTTTGGGGAAAATATGTCAGTTTACACTGGTAAATACATTCAACTGACACATTTGAAAATGTTTATTAAAATTGATTTGAATGCACAAGGCACAAACTCTTTTATAACTTGGGAAAATTCATAATGATCTTGTGAACGTTTTACATGTTCTTTTATGCGTTCAGTAGCCCGGGTCGTGCCGGGTTAAAGATTTATAGACACACCACGTTTGCGTAAAACCGTAGTACAGAAACCAACGGCTACGTCTTTTAGTTTTAATGTCGACACTTTATACCGGGTGTACGCCTACACCGGGATGTCGATGGTCGTGGCCATTTCGTAAAATGATGCCGAGGATATCCGGGACAACGGTCATTAAACCCCCCAAAGGCTTATAAGCAACAAAACTGTTTAAATGAGCCGATCATATTTAATCAATTAACCACCTAAGCGATGGAAATATATAATGCTCAATCAAGCGGTATTAATATACCGTAACCCAAGCCCATATAGGGGAAATAAGTCAAAAGTATTTACCTTTGCAAGTATTAATCCTTAATTTAGATCAAGTCACCGATAGCTTTTACTGGGGCTCCTAATCTGGAACGAAGGTTTTAATTAACCTCTTAGAATCCTAACGGTCCTTGTATTAGCCGTAGCTTAAACCGGTTGATTCCGATATATATGGATATGGTTAATTCGCACGAAAGGCGAAAACCGAGAATGGAGTATGATTTGGACCCAACAAGTTCGGAGACTTGTTTTATATGGGTTTATAGTTCATACTCTGGATTTTGGGGTTCAAATGATATAAATTGACCCATATCGGCTATTGCACGAAAACTAGTTCCATGAGCCGTACCGTGTGCGCAAATAGGCGAAACGGTTAACCATAAGAGTCGTACGCTTATTTCCTAAGTCAATATGCCTTAAAAGTATTTTGGTATCAGTAAGATACTTTCCGTAATGCCCGTAACGAGTTTAAGTTTATATTATGCCCCATAGGGGCTTTTCGGTCATTTTAAAGACTTTAAAAGGGATTTTCGAGTTCTACAGGAAATCTGAGTTTCCCGAACAGCTTATAAAGCTTAGAACACTTTATTTATTATTTAAAACCAGTGGCAATTGGAATCGGGTCAAAAGACCTTGTAGAACTCTCGTTTTGGCCAAAAAGGGCATATTCGGTATTTACCGAACCGTAGCCATAACCACAGGTTATGAGCAAGGTAAAAATTATTAAAAATCTTTAAAATTCCCAAAATATTATTTTACCACAGTGGGTAAAAGTTTTGGTGACGAAAACTTGGGTTAAATGGGCGTTATGCTAATTGCGCCGTTAATTACAAAACTTTCTTAAAAGTGCGCCTTTTAGCATAACTCTCATTCTAGACCTCGGATTGACGTGAAACTTTAAGGACATGCTTATAATTTAACAAGCAAGGTTTTGGTCCGTTCACGTGTCCGAAATACTCGTTTTAATTTTAAAAAGGCCGTTACGGTCAACTTTTAGGCGAATGACGGAATTGCGTAAAAGACTCGGGTATCTCATGAACCGACCACAGAGGTTTATACCAACATGTGACCTGGTCCTAAGAGAGTCCTAAGGTATATTTATACCCCACTAAAACGGGTCAGAACTGAAGTCAAAGCAAAAGTCAAACTTTTGCGACATTCGGCTCCGAACCGGTTCTATTTAGTAAATGATCGATTCAAACGAGCGCAAACATGTTTATATACTTATTATCATGTTTTATGATTATCAAAACAGGTTCCATAACATATACATTACAGATTATGCATCAATTGCTAAAATAGCTTTCTGTTGACTTTTTAACCGCACGTTTGACTCGATAATTGACATAGTTAGAGTGGTGATCAGGGGGAACCATTTTAGAGGTTTAATACCCACATAAATACCAACTCATAACCATTTTTGATTCGTCATAAGACTGAATCATTTGCAAGATATTGCAATGACAACCGTTAGTTACGACGGTTGCGTTTATAGGCTAAAACTATGGAAAAGTGAAACCAAAATGGTTATCAACGACTTACAGAAGTTGCTTCTTGATTATAGAGCAGAAGAGAAGGCTTGGGAGCACTTAGAATGATCAGTAGTTGTGTGTTTTGATTGTGTGAATGGTTATGCACACAAAGGTGCTATTTATAGCCAAAAACAAGCTCCTATGATCATTACAACTACCACAACAGGTCAGGGGTGATGGGTAGATGTCCCCTAAGTGTTATGGGTCAAATGTAGGGTACCCATGCTCCATTAAGTGGTGTTTGATCGTTCAAAGGTTCCAAAAGCCAAGTAGTTACTACATTTCTGCATCTGGGCGTCGTACGCGACCCGCATGGACATTCCATGCAACTCTTACGCGGGTCGCCTGGGATCAGAAGATCAGACGCGAAATAGAGGAGGCTCGCGGCCCGCCTCAACTTATGTTTAAACCTTACGCGAGTCGCGTGAGGTTATATTTTCTGAATTTTTCAAATCTTTTATAATGATTACAGAATCGGGCCATTAATAACGAAATCTTTCGTAATGATTTGCCTGACCTTTCGGATTTGAAGGGGTAACTTTGCGGTTTGGCCCTCGGTTATTTATCGATAGGGGCCTCGTGTTAATTACCCGCATTATTAAGTCCCCGGTTTATTTATTAATTATATTGGAAAGCCTTAACTTTCACTGTTGGCGCTTTTAACCCTTCTTCTACGAATTCGATCGTAACTTTCTCGTTTCATATCGAAACTTCGCGAAATTCATATATATTATTTTAGTGAGGGTATAATACCGTTACAAAGTCTTTGGAACGTTAAAGGGTCACTCAGAGGTATTATTAAACATGTTGACACAGTTAACCCCTGTAGTTTGTAATCTCTCACTTTCTTCCGCGTTTTGTTTTTGTACGATCTATAATTTATTCGTTCGAAGGTTTAAGCATTATTTAGGGATACTATACAGTATATTTACCCTTGTTGACAATTATAACCCTCGAATTTATATACTTTCAAAGTTTGTCAAAATTAGTCCTTTATTTATTATAGATGCCACGTGTAAACAAATGACACGTGTTAACACATCATTGGACACAAAAATTTCGAGGTGTTACACAGGAAGAACGACCAGTAATCATTACTACCATCTTCGGCCGCTACAGAACGGACTATATGTTCATAGATCCAGGAAGCTCAATGGATATTATATATGAATAGTGTTTCAACCAACTTGATCCAGAAGACAAAGCACGCCTAGATCCGGTTGATTTCCCTCTCACCGGTTTTTGCAATGAAGCCGTATTTCCATTAGGGCAAATTGCATTCTCCGTGACTCTATCAGATGGCGAGCATTCGCGTACAGTCACAGTAAACTTCATGGTCATGCCAGCAACCTCGCGCCACGACGTTTTGCTGGGACGAAGATCACAAAGGGAATTTAGCATGATCGCTTCCATTCCACATGCCGCGTGCGGTTTTCCAACAGAAACTGGAGTCGCAATCCTGTACTCAAGCAAGGAGGTCATGTACGTTGATGATGAACCACCTGAAAAAATGGCCAAGCCCTCAACAGCAAATGAACCGGAGAAATGGGTCTTAAACGAAGAATATCCAGAACAAAAATCTTACTAGGGCACGCCATCTCGTCGGCAATACGAATACAATTGAAGGAAGTACTGTCCAACAATAAAGACATACTTGCTTGTTGCCTAGCAGATATGACCGGAGTCCCGCGAGAAATAGCGCAACACTGTCTAAATGTCAAACCCTCAGCGGAACCTGTCGCGCAGGGAAGACGTAGTCTCAGCGCGGAGAAAGCAGAGGCAATGAACGAGCAAGTCAAAGAATTACTCAAAGCCGGAATTCTGCGCGAGGTACAATACCATACCTGGGTCGCTAACCCAGTCATGGTTCAAAAACACAACGGCGGGTGGAGAATGTGCGTCGACTTCAAGGACCTAAATAAAGCTTGCCCGGAAGATTGCTACGCGCTCCCAGAAATCGACAAAAAGGTCGATTCTCTGGCGTCTTTCAGATGGAAGTGTTTTCTCGACTGTTACAAAGGCTATCATCAGGTCCTAATGTTGGAGGAAAATGAAGACAAGACAGCCTTCAGAACCGATAAAGGTATCTTCTGCTATACTAAAATGCCCTTCGGATTGCGCAATGCCGGGGCTACGTACTAGAGATTAATGGACACGGTTTTCGGAGAAGATATCGGGAAAACAGTTGAAGTATACATGGATGACCTTGTATACTTCAGCGAACGTTCAATTCGTTATGCAGCGTTAACTTAAAGCTCAACCCAACAAAATGTTCCTTTGGGATGGAAGAAGGAAAATTTTTGGGTTTCCTAGTAACAAGGGACGGTTTTAAAGTTAATCCGGAGAAGGTACAAGCCATCCAGCTAATGTCGTCGCCTGCCACAGTAAAAGAAATACAAAGACTTGCGGAAAGGTTAGCAGCTTTGAACAGATTCTTGGCAAATCATGCTGCAGGGTCCTACCCGTTCATTAGCACACTGCGCAATTGCGCCAAGAAAAGTCACTTTCAATGGACGCCAGAAGCATAAACGACCTTCAAACAAATGAAAGAGTGTTTAATTCAGCTACCAACACTAACAGCTCCGCGAAAAAAGAACCGCTAATTCTGTACTTATCCGCAGCAGAGGTAGCAGTTGGAGCAGTGTTAATGGTAGAAAGAGAAAACGTACAGACCCCAATCTACTACATCAGCAAGATGCTCATTGGCCCAGAAACGCGCTACTCAATGATAGAGAAACTAGTCCTCGCGCTAGTACACGCATCTAGACGACTTCGCCGGTACTTCTCAGGTCACGTCATTACAGTTCTCACTAACTATCACCTGGGGCAAATTTTATCGAAACCCGATGTCGCGGGGAGGTTAGCCAAGTGGGCCATAGAACTAGGAGGATACAATATCCTCTATAGACCACGACCAGCGATCAAGGGGCAAGTTTTAGCATATTTCGCCACCGAGGTACCCATAGATAAACTGCAAGAATGTGATGCAATCCAAAACCCTGTTCCCGTTTTTTGACGACAGAGTCTGGACTCTGCACACAGATGGGGCTTCAAATGACGATGGAACAGGCGCATGTCTCCGATTGGTCAGCCCAGATGATCATGAGCTTACATACGCCATATGTTTAGATTTTCGAAGCACGAACAACGAGGCAGAATATGAAGCGTTTCTAGCAGGCCTCCGTTTAGCGCTTAAGATGGGAGCAAAAAAATCTTGAAGCCAACGTTGATTCAAAATTGGTGGCTGAGCAAGTTAATGGGCACTATGATGCAAAAGGCGAAGTTGTGGCGTTATACCTGGAACAGGCACGAATGCTAATCAGCCAATTCCAAACGTTCAAAATAAATCACATAAACAGAAGCGAAAATAAGCATGCGGATGCACTAAGCAAATTGGCTGCCACCTGTTTCAAACACCTAGCGAAAGAGGTGCACATCGAGGTATTGTCCAATCCTTCCGTTCCTCTCAAACAAGTAAACATCGTAGAGATCGGCAACCCATCCTGGATGTCCCCGATCATCATGTATCTACAGCATGGGAAACTTCCGGAAGGAAAGGCAGAAGCCAGGAAAATCCAGAACAAGGCAATAAACTATGAAATGGCAGACGGAGTTCTATACCGGAAGTCGTTCACGGGACCACTCCTGCGCTGCATTAACAAAACAGACGCGCGGTACTTAGTCAGGGAGATCCATGAAGGCTTATGTGGGATACATGCTGGTCTGCGCATGGTCGTAGCCAAAATCATGAGCGCTGGCTATTATTGGCCAGGAATGTACGTGGACGCGGTGGAGTTATTACGAAAATGCGCAGCCTGCCAACGTCACGCGCCAAAGACTCTCCGTCCAAAAAATCCACTCGTTCCAGTCACATCCACCTAACCCTTTCAGCAATGAGGCATCGATCTGGTCGGTCCATTCCCTGACGCGCCTGGCACAGTAAAATTCATTATCGTATCAGTCGACTACTTTACAAAGTGGGTTGAAGCCAAGGCATTAGCTTCAACCACGGCAATGGTAATCCGCAAATTCATATGGGAACATATTATTTGCAGATTCGGATTACCATTGCGCATCATTTCCGATAACAGCACCAACTTCGCCTTAGAAGACCTTCAGAAATGGTTTAAGGAAATGAAGATTGAACATAACTTCGCCACTGTGGCGCATCCACAGGCAAATGGGCAAGTTGAAAGTGTCAACAAGCAAATAGTTGACGGTATAAAGGCAAGACTTGGGACGGCACGCAGAGGATGGGTCGATGAGCTTCCTAGCATACTATGGGCTGATCGTACCATGCCAAAAACAAGTACGGGAGAAACCCCGTTCAGTCTTGTGTACGGATCAGAAGCGGTTATCCCAGCCGAAATTGGCCTTCCATCACCGCGTATGCTCGCCATGGAGAAGCAAAACAACGAGGAAGAGCGAAGGCTGGATTTAGACCTTCTTGAAGAGAGGCGCAAAAACGCCGCCATCGCAGAGGCGAGATACAAATCCAAGCTGGAAAAGTACTATAACGTGCGAGTACGCGTATGTACTTTTGTTCCAGGAGACTTCGTCTTACGTGACAACGAAGCATCAAATGCGGAAAAACCAGGCAAGCTTGTGCCAAAATGGGAAGGGCCATACATTATCAACGAAGTCTTAGGAAAAGGAGCATACACTTTAAAAAGAATCGATGGAACGTCAGTCCCGCGCACCTGGAACGCGCAACAATTGCGCAGGTGTTATATATAGCCGAGTTGTTCAGCAGAACAAATCTAATACAGGCAATATGTTTTTTCCTATGTTACTTTGTATACATTGGCTTATGCCCTATTAATACAATAGCTACCTTCACATATGTTAGTGTTTATTACAAATCGCATGTAATTCTTTTGGTTTGAGTGCAAACAATATGGTAAACATTGTACGCCTCATGAGCAGTCTAAAAAAGCAAACTCTTGCGCACATTTTAGACATACGTTCACAAGTACAATACCATTCTCATTCGCTTAACCTAAACAAAGCAATTAAACATATGCAACATATTGTAATACAAACATAACTTATGAGCCATTCAATTAGATATGCACAACAGTGCACTACAAAATCATCAGTGCAGAAAGCACTTTAAACAAACCATTTACAAAGGAGCACAGCAGTGTTCCTTCAAAAAAAAAAGAGAGAAGAAAAAAGTACTAATTACCAAATAAACAAAGCTAGGAAAGCTGATCCAACACCTCATACCGAGTATGGAGAACCTCACCATACTCAGAAAAGGGACGGGGATCCACAATCCAAGGCTTGACATCCTCCTCATCATCTTCAACAGCACTGGCTGGAACGCCAGCCGGAATGACAACATGGCGACGTCGCTGGTAGACGATCACCGAACTTCCTCTCCGATCAACCGGAAAGGACTGAGTCACAAGGTGAGCTGACAATTGAGTAACTCTACCATTATTATCGTTAGCAAGCCGTAGACGGATCCTTTCTTCCAACCCATCCTGACGGGTTACATCTCCAACACCTCCGTCTCTAACAAAAAGATTAGTCGCCGGACGAGAAAGCAGCAGTAAACCATCAGCGGCATCTAACACCTTCAGAACATTAGAAAGCCTTTTCCATTGAATCGGTCTCCTATTCTCCATTTTCTCTTTCCAAAAGTAGGAAAGGAGTCTCACAACCAAAGTAAAATATAAAGGCCAAACAAAGAGAGGCAGTAGCATCGAGATAAGAGTTGTGATGATTAAGTGTCACATCAACTGCCGTCTCAATGGCGCTGCCACTGCACGCATCACATCCCATTTAAAACCTCTGACAGGGTCCACACAAATTCCCAGAAACTACTGTTAAAATCAGAAGACGAAGAGTCAGCACAACTTATAAAAATGACGTCAGCTATCGCAAGCTAATAATTACAAACTCTTCGCCCAAGATTGCAACAGTTCAAACAAGGGTATAAATATCTTTTCTCAAATTGTTCACCTGTCAAAAGTCAAAGATTTCCAAAGCATCAGCATAATAAACACAGTATATCTTCTCATAGAAGACTCCCTACTTTTGCGCTGAAAAAAGCCTATAAGCACCCACTCCCTCATAGTCCAGTGCTCCACTTATTTGCATAAGAGCAACACTAGACTGGGGGGACTTGAAGGGGTAAGGTCCCAAAAACCTCATATCAAGTACCCGGGACAATACCACAACCTCGTCCTCCAGTCCTCTTTAGGCCTTGCGCAGCCGCGCACTGGTCCTACAAAGAGAAAGGCAGCAAATAACATCTGCGCGCCTAAAGGAAGAAAAAAGCCCTTGCGCCATTTCCCCACAACAAAGGGATAGAAATCCCAGCAAATACTTCCGCTCAAATAATACCCACACTTGGATATTATTTGCTAAACTGATACCACATGGTAAGGAGTCACACTGGATTATGGCAATAATCTTCTAGAAGACTCAATCATACACACTACCAGACGGTTATAACCGTCTGAGCCACGTGTCATCACCCTGTTCTCCTTAGAAATCACGGTGATGGCATGGAATTGGAGAAAAGCCTCCACTTGCCCACTTTCCACGTGGCAAATCCCCAGCCTTCGATTAAGATCGCGATCTGTGTGATAACACAATCCGATCAAAAGAGATAACGGAAGGAAAGTAACCGCCTACGGGGTTAGCATCTTCCGTTAATATTTCAGCAACAGGTTTTCCCGCCCAAAAATTACAGGCGATAAATAAGAGAATAATTCAGGTATGAACCTCAAGTTACACACACTTCGTCAATACTTCTTCTTCTTCTTCATAAACACATACTTATTCTCACGCCGGAGTCGGGTCAAGGAGAGAACCCCCTTCTCCCCTTGACGAGGCTAACGGTGTTTTGTTTTGTAGTATTCACCGGAGAAGAAGATCAGCCCTCTGAATCGAGCGAGAGAGAACCACCTTTTTATGTAGAACACAACCCCTAGATAATCTGATTCCGGTCTATTATCTAGTGTTTCTTCAAACACATAACGGAGAATCAAATAAGCTATCAACAATGATACAAGCTAACCACATGACTGCAAGTAGAGTATGCATGACATGTGTTCACCGAAGTGAACATGTGAAGTAAAGTATGTAGAGGTGGCAAAATGGGTGGGTTGGGTTGGTTTGGGTAATGGGTTAGGATGGGTATGGGTTAGGATGGGTTTGGGTTAGAACGGGTTTTTTAAGAAAAAGGTCAAGATGGGTTTAGGTCACAATGGGTTTTGGTCATGATAGGCTAAAAATTAAAAAAAATTAAATATAAAATAAAAAATTAAAAAAAAACAAAAATTTTAAATAATCAGAAAAATTTTAAAAAATTCAAAAAAATTCAAAAAAATCAGAAAAATTCATAAAAAAAATTAAAAAAATTTAAAAAAAATTCAGAAAAATTAAAAAATCCAAAAAAAAATTAAAAATCAGAAAAATTCAAAAAATAAAAAAAAATAAAAAAAAATAAAAAAAATAAGAAAAACTCAAAAAATCAACACGAGTGCAATCTAGTCAAAATCAGGTCAAACTAATCAACTGTAAACCAACAAACGATACAACAGGAGTGCAATCATGTGAAAATTAGGTCAAACAAATCAACTCTAAACGAAGAAACGATGAAAATCATGTGAAAATTAGGTCAAACAGATCAAGTCTAAACGAACAAACGATGCAACAGGAGTGTAGAACTTACGATTCCAGCACTGGATGAATTGAATTGCAGATCGGAAATGCGACGGAGCTCAGCGGCTTTACGGATGACTTGTTTCGATTCAGAAAGCCCTATCTTCCGTGCGTACTCTAACAGATCCATTTCGAATGAGAGAGATCAGAGATGCATGTGAACTGTTGAGGATGATATTGAAGAGCAATCATGGCGGAACATGGAATCTGATGTCTATTTGTAAATTTATGTTTTGAATGCATTTTATTGTTAGATAGATAAAACCCATTCTGACCCATATTAAAATTTAGATGGGTATTTTAAAACCCATCTTAACCCATCTTAACTAAATCCTCAGCCCATTTTAACTTATTTCCTTTTTTAAGGAGGCCCAAAATAACCCAAAATATCATGGTTGGGTTATAGTTGCCACCCCTAAAAGTATGTGATCCTTAACAACCCCTGAATAAACAACTGCTAAGTCCAAACTATAGTACTATCGTTGCTAAGGGCAGTAGGGCAAGTCATTACTGTGTAACATAGCAACACGTATTCAACTAATCATGTAGAACATGCGAGTGCGGTCAACGTTTAAGTGTTGTGTTTTTTATAAAGAACGTACGTAACACCGAAAAGTGCATTAAGCGAAAAGGGTTCGAGTATACTCACAGTGCGTGCCTAGCAAATAAACACGTTCTGAAATGGATTGAAGGGAGCGCCGGATCAGCCTGTGTAAGGAACAGAAGCATAAGTATTCCAAAGTACTGAAACGGTCGAAATCGGAGTGTCGAGTGGGAAACTGAGGTTTCGTACGAAGCCAGTGCATTCGTACGAAGGCGTGCCTTCGTACATGTGTCCAAAATCGAGTGTTCTTCGCGTCTTTCTTCGGGAAATCGAGTGTTCATCCCTCCAACCTTAAGCTACTGATTAAACTTAGAGCTAGAGAGGTCTTTGTTTGAGTCACGGGTGAGAATTGGGCTGTGTTGTGTGAAGTCAGTGCCTTCGTACGAAGCCGGGTGTGCCTTCGTACGAAGCCGGGGCTTCGCACAGAACAGTCCAGCTCGCATTCGTGGTTGTTTCTTGTGTTCGGAGCTGTGTTTTTGCCTGAATCAGATGTATTTTCGAGTCTTTTCATGACGGTTTCGACACTACCACGTCCCACTATCCAGTGAACGAAATACATGTCGGTTTAGGTCCGTTTTAGTGTAAAAATTGGGTTTAAAAGGGTTTTCACTTGGAATAAACACTTGATGAGTGCAAGATCTTCAGATCTACAGCTTAGGAAGCCAAAGCTAAACCCAAGTCACTCGTACAAGTGTAGATCCATAGTAAAATAAGAAGATTTGATGAAAAAGATGAAGGTTTTCATGATAATAAAGAAGTTAAGATGAAAAAGACAAAGTTTGAATGAAAAGAAGAAGTTTGAGTGAAAATAGAGAAGTTTTGATGAAATCGGAGATAAACTCATGGAAAATCGTAGTGGAAATCGTTGTGTAACATTTAAAAATGATAAATCTTACTTGAAAATCAAAGGTCAGCAGTTCGGGAGCGAAAATGGCAGCAATGGAGAGAATGAAAATTGAGAAGTGAGCTTGGTATTTGTAGAGGAGTGGGGAGGAGTTGGTTCGAAGCTGGTTGCCCTTGTTCGAAGCTGGCTGCCTTCGTACGAAGATGTTGGCTTCGTTCGAAGGGGCCAGCTTTGTGTATAAGTTCTCCGTTTTGCGTGTAGGATGCTCGTTTGGTGCGTTTTGTTGCGTTAGTTAGTGCGAGTATGTTAAATATTTTAGCGGGATATTAAGTACAGCATTGCGTTTGCGTTTCAGTGTGATACATCGAGTTTTGCGAGTAAGCGATTGAGCATTTTAAGCGATGCGTTGTTAATCACATAACATTCTAATCAAGTAAACACAAAAATATCACAAATAATATAAATAAATCCGCATTTCGAGTTTACGTTAAGTTTGCGTTGTGATGAGCGTTCAAGTAATGAGCGTCTAAATTCGATAAAATGCGATAAATAAGTGACGTAAAATGCGTTTTAAAAGATAGTAAACCCATAGTAATCATCGAATCTCGGAGTACAAGCGTTTACGAATGAAATAACAGTAACAAGGAACAACCGAAATACGGGTTGTTACAAATTCGATGGTATAGATGAGTTCAAGTGATTAATAAAGAGATTTTAAATTAACATTATGAAACATTTGCTCATATCAAAGGAGAATCTCTGACTCAACAGGTTGAGTGGTTTAACTTCCTGATTAGTGAGCTAAGGCTTGCAGATCAAACTTACACAAATTCTGCTCCGAGTCATAGATTTATGAGATCTCTTAACTTGTGCCTGATAGAAGTGGAAATTTGTATGTAGTTGATATGTTAAAAAATAGCCCTATGCCACAAAGTGTATATCTATTATCTCAGGCGTCACCAAAAGAAACTCAATTGTTTCATGGGAGGTTAGGTCATATTAATCTACAAACAATTAATGATGTTTCCAAAAAAAGGACTTGTGAGAGGGATCCTTAAGAAAGAATTCAAGTGTGATTAACACTATGTCTCTTGTCTGAAAGGAAAACAACATAAGGTCTCTTACAAGTTCGTTGAAGAATTCAAAACTATTGGATGCCTTCAATTGTTTCATCTTGATTTGTTTGGCCCTGTTAAGATAATGAGTCTAGCCAAGAAAAGATGTTATCTAGTCATTGTTGATGAATATTCAAGATTCACTTGTACTTATTTCTTACACTCCAAAGCTAAAACTATTGAAATCATTAAAAACTTTATTGTTATGGTTGAAATGCAGTATAATCTACTTGTCAAGATGCCCAGAAGTGACAATGGAACTGAATTCAGAAATCACACTCTTGATACCTTTTGTGAAAACATTGGCATTGTAAGGCAGTACAGTGTGCCAAGGTCACCATAGTAGAATGGGGTGGTTGAAAGAAAGAACATAACACTAATCGAAGCTGCTAGATCCACGTTGGCTGGCTCAAGCTTACCACTCTCTTTCTGGGCAAAATAATGAATACTTTTGTTTGTGTGCAAAATAGGATTCTAATTAATCAAAGACACCAAAAGACTACCTATGAAGTATTGATGAAAATCAAACCCTTGATTTCCTTCTTCAAGGTTTTTGGATGGCCTTGTTTCAACATGAATCTAAAAGATTCCATATCAAATTTGTTGCTAAGGTAGATTGTGGATACTTTATTGGCTATTCCTCAACTGTAAAAAGCTTACAAGAGTATTCAACTTCAGAACAAAAGTAACTGAAGAAACATTGAATGTTAATTCAATGAAATGTCCACACTCAAAATAACCGCCAAACCAATAGAATTATTTGATCTGGAAATCCACAGATTTGAACCAAGAGAAAATCCAGTAGTTTTCAGTCGTCAACAAACTAGTGGAACCATGAAAGAAGATTATAGAATAGACGTTTTCATATAGCCCTTGTCATTTACAAAAGACAAAGATCAAACCACAAAAGTCATCTTTGATTTTGGCACAAGAACTGTTGAAATCTCTGTTACCGAATCTTTTTATCCAATTCCACCACCACCACTCTACACTAATTCACCTGAAGCATGTTCTAACAATCAATCTGAAACCAGCGCTTCCAACACTATCACTAATATCATTCCATATGTTAGAGGATATCCCTTCTTAAAGTTTCCTCCCCCAGAGCAAGTAATAGGGGATATGAGTAAAGGTGTTTTGACAAGAAGTCAGACAACAAACATTTGCTTGTTTGTTGGATTCTTATCCATGAATGAACCCTTAAAATATCAAGATACTCTAAAAGACAATAGTTGGGTAGAAGCTATGTAACAAGAACTGCTTCAATTCAAAAGATAGGAAGTGTGGGAATTAGTGCCACTGCCTAAAGATAAAAGTCCCATTGGGACTAAGCGGGTATTCAAGAAAAAAACAAATGAAAGATGCATCGTGACCAAAAAGTTTGCCTAAAGCATAAAACAACTTACAGAGTCACGCTACGTACAATGGCAAGGACCACGCACATATGTAGAGTTCTAAATGCTCGCAGCTAAACACATGTATGCATAAAACCTTGCTTTCAAGAAAGCAACTCAGAACACAATGAGGAAACCCTCTGCTGCACTATCCCATGAAATGAATGTATCACTAACACTTGAGCTTCACCAGCTCCAACAAAATCATTAAGAGTCTCCACAGACATCGGATATAATGAAATAAAGGAGTCATAACATGACTTGTGCCCCCTACCATAGGATTTTATTTGGTTTAGTTTGAATTTTAATAAATCATATACTTTATAAATTTATTTTAACTATTATTATTGTTATTATTATTATTATTAGTATTATTGTTATTATTATTTTTAATTATTATTAGAGAAAAATGCTCGGATAGTACTTGTGGTTTGCTTTGATTCACCTTTAGTCCCTACATTTTCAAAATTACAGCTATAGTCCCTGTAGGACCGGTTTTGACACCGTTCGATTGCGTGACGAACGTTCGACGTGCGGAATCCGTGAACGTGCGTGACCGAACACACAATAACGTACTAGAAACGTGATTTTATTGAAGATATGACATGTACAAGCAACGAGAATCACGTAGAGAGTACTTTCTCTCTCTAGAGTTTCTCTCTCTAGACTTGAATCTCCAAAATCACAAAATGAGCAAAAAGTCTTCTAACTTATGTCATAACTCTCCTATTTATAGGTCAAGGCTTTAATGAAACTTTTCATTAATTACAAGATTGTCACCTTGCCTTTTGACTAGATATAACACTATAAAGACTTGATTTCTTCGGTTTCTCGCTACGGCTCGGATTGACGAAGGCGATAGACATTAATGCACTAACAGTCCCCAAGGATGGTCCCTGGCGTGGATGAGGGTCAGTTTTTTTAGCTAAGTGGACGTGAAATGACAAAAAGGCCCTTAGTGTTACATTAATAACTTGAAAGTTAAAAGAATATAATTAATACTTAGATTTTATGTGGGACCCACCTCCCCTTACCCTCTTCATCTTCCCTACTTTTCACCACCATCACCATCCACCTTTCACCACCACCATGACCTTGAAAAATTCTTCCACTTGGGGCTCCTGGACTCACTCTCGCGACACCTCTAAGGTATCATTGATACATATACACCTGTAACTGTATCTATATGTAATTTTTATCCGTTTAATCTGTTGAATTGTGTGATTGAATTTTGGAACGAGTTTGACATTGATTAGTCGATTTGATTGAGATGTGTTTATCTAGTAGGATTGAAGGAATGAAGCTCGGTAGGGTTAGCGAATCGTCTTGATTTAGTGTTTTGTTTTGTTAATTTGGCAGATAATGTAGTTTGTGTTCTCTGTAGTTGGATTGTATAGTAATTTCTTCATTTTAGTGTGAGAATTTATGGCATACTGTTGTTTACAAGCAGCTTGAATGGTGAGAATTTATGGCATACTGTTGTTTACAAGCAGCTTGATTGATTTTGGATAGTTAAGGCGTTAAGCAAAATGTTAACCTAGTAGGATTGAAGGACTGAGGTTCGTTAGGGTTAGCGAACCGTTATGATTCAGTGTGTTATTTTAGTTAATTTGGCAGATGATGTAGCTTGTGTTCTCTCTAGTTGGATTGTATAGTAATTTCTTCATTTTAGCGTGAGAATTTATGGCATACTGTTGTTTACAAGTAGCTTGAATGGTGAGAATTTATGGCATACTGTTGTTTACAAGTAGCTTGATTGATTTTGGATAGTTAAGGCGTTTAGCAAAATGTTAACCTAGTAGGATTGAAGGACAGAGGTTCGTTAGGGTTAGCGAACCGTTATGATTTAGTGTGTTATTTTAGTTAATTTGGCAGATGATGTAGGTTGTGTTCTCTCTAGTTGGATTGTATAGCAGTTTGTTCATACTTCATACTAGTGTGAGAATTTATGGCATACGGTTGTTTACAAGTAGCTTAGACATGATGACTTTTGTTGGTGGTGGTGGTGGTGGTGAAAGGTGGATAGTGATGGTAGTGAAAAGTGGGGAAGATGAAGAGGGTAAGGGGAGGTGGGTTCCACATAAAATCTAAATATTAATTATATTCTTTTAACTCTTAAGTTATTAATGTAACGCTAAGGGTATTTTTGTCATTTCACATCCACTTAACTGAGAAAACTAACCCTCATTCAAGGCAGGGACCATCCGAGAATGATTTGCCAAAGTTGGGGACTATAGTTGTAATTTGGAAAATGTAGGGACTAAAGGTGAAATCGGAGCAAACCAAGGGGACTATCCGGGGCAATTTTCTCGTAATATTAATATTTGTTATTATTATTATTATTATTATTATTATTATTATTATTATTATTATTATTATTATTATTATTATTATTATTATTATCATTATCATTATTATTATTAGAGTTAATTATATAGTTAGTCTCTGTGATTTACACAAAATAACATACTTAGGTACAAATAGTTTAAAATCACCTTCTAGGGTATTAACTTTTCATTTTGTAACATTTGGAGGTATTAACTTCTACGGTATTAACATAGTTAGTCCATGTGGTTCGCACAAAATAACATACTTAGGTACTAATATAATTTGATTTTAAACCTATAAATAACGTTAATACCTCCAAACGTTACAAAATGAAAAGTTAATACCTTAGAATGTGATTTTAAACTGTTAGTACCTAAGTATGTTATTTTGTGAAAAACACAGGGACTAACTATGTAATTAACTATTATTATTATTATTATTATTATTATTATTATTATTATTATTATTATTATTATTATTATTATTATTTTATTATTATTATTTTAGACCCACTTAAATAGTAGTTGCTCTAGATTGGTCCAGTTTTCACTATTCATTTTTTATAACCCACTAATTTTAATTTTAAATAAAGTATATACTAATTTTTAGGTGTAGGCAATTTAATTTTATAGATTTCTAGATACATGTTGCGATGTCATAAAAAGTCAATATTTATCTGATTACTTTGGTCCCTATGATTTACCTAAATTATGTATACGATTACGGGCCTACCGTACCATGTAGATCCTCAATACTAGTATTTATTCAAAGAAAACATTTAAAAATCTAATGAATCCCTCAAACCCATCCGATTCTATTTGTCACCACAGGGTAAGGTTATTGTAAAAAAGACCAAAAGTGTGAGAAAGGTAAGAAAGAATCTCAGCCATTAGATCTAAATTAACTGAAAAGGGTAAACAAGTAATTTTATCATTAATTCAATTAATTAAAAACTTCCCATAACCGCCACCTTAATTATAGGAAGTATATAACACCATTAAGCAAGTATATAACACCATTCAGTAAGTATATAACACCATTTAGCATTCAGCAAGTATATAACTCCATTCAGTAAGTATATAACACCATTCAACAAGTATATAACACCATTCAGTAAGTATATAAACCATTCAGCAAGTATATAACACCATTCAAAAGTATATAACACCATTCATTGACTAAACATCTGATCGAAACATAATTTTTTCTCTATATAAGTATAGCAATATGGTACTCATATTAAAGATAAAAAAACGCTCGTTATTATGGTGTAATTTTTTTTTAAAAAAAAAGTTACGTATAAAAAGTTATTGACGTTTAAAAAAGACGGGGGAAGTTACATGTGCATTACCTAATTTCTAGTGGGTTTAAAAGACTATATTGCCCATAGATATTTCAAATCAGTCCAAATTAATGAAAATATTTTACAATTTGGTCCCTATTGATCTCAACCATTAGATCAAAAGATCTAATGGCTGAGATTATTTTTTACCCTTCTCACACTTTAGGCCTTTTTTACAGGATCTTCTACCTGTCACCACAAATGAACATAGACAATCCCGGAACCAAAACCGATGGTCTTGATGAAAATGCGGTCAAACTGTTAAAACAGTTTTAGGAGTAACAAATCAAATTGACCGATGTTAACAGCCTGTGTTGATTTTTTTTAGAATCGTTAGTTTGTATTTAAATTTTGTAAAGTAATAAATTTCATTTACGAAAAGTACATATACATAATTACATATTCCTATAATGAAATAAAAAAAGAAATAGAAATGATTATATAGTCGATTTCAAGTTCCAAACTATTAACTCGATTATTAAATTGTCAAAATCAAACTGTATAAATTAAAACATTAAAACACTATAAATAATCAACATGTTTCAGCTTAGAATGGTAGTACTTTTAGCTTTGGGTGCTTTTCAAAAAAAAAAAGTATTATGTGATCTGCTTGTCCACGCATTATTTTCCTCGCCACAAAAACCCTTCTTCATAAAAAATATCCTATGTGTCCCTTGTCTCTGAGCATTCTCTCCAAGTCAGGTCACCACCGCTGCTGATCGTTTCTGCCGTTCTTCGCCCACCGACATCCGCCATCGCCGACGCCACGTATAGTGGTCGTTCGTCATCACTGCTATTGTTCAATGATGGTTAAGATGGGTTATGTTGGTGACCACAAGTCACGAAGAAATCACCAAAACCGAAACGGTTGAGGTCAAGATAGACGATGATGATTGGGTTTACGATAGAAGGATGAGAGGGTTTTTTCGATTTGTTACTACTAATAGTCCACCGATTAACCCGGTGATGGGGTATTTTCTGTAACATTCCATGTGTTCGACCAAAACCTAAAATTATATGAGAAATTGAATGAATAATGAATGGATGATGAGATTCTGTAAATTAACTTGTTAATTTTATACGAGTCGACTTATTTCGGCTTGATCGGTCTCATCCATTGTACCCCTAGTTGAACTGGTCCCTAAATTAAGCATCTTTCGTAAGCATCCAATGACTTTTTCTCAAACATTATAATTTATTAAAATTGTAAGTAGTGTAGTTTTTGTATCCATTGAATATCTTAAAATTGCAAGTAGTGTAGTTTTTGTATCCACTGAATATCTAAAAAGGACTTAATTTAAAGCTAAAAAAAAGTGTTTCACGTCAACTTAAAAATTTGACTCATTATCCTATCCATCCAATTTGCAACCGAGAAAAAAAAAAATCCGAGAACCTATAGAATTGAATTGATTGAACATAATATAGACAACTAGGTTTGCACCAAGAACCGTAAAACAAAATCATTTGACTTGTATATTGTAGAAGAAAAATAAAATGATATAACTTATGTTTAATCTTTAAGTCTTAACCTCTTTTGATGATATGGTTTTTCTAAATGCACTATACTCTAATTTTTATTTACATCATGGTATATTATATTAATTATTTTTTACTATTATCTCACCACTTTTAACTAAAATTAAAAAAATAATAAACATATATATATATATATATATATATATAGGTAGAGGATCATGTACAAAGTTCAACTTTTGTGAGAAGTGTGAGAAATAATTTGGAAATGACAAGTGTCCTTTATCTTAATTAATTCAAAAGGGTGTATTAGGAATTTTCCATTCTTATCAATTAATTGATTCCAAGATAACTGCCAAAAAAACTAGCGATGAGATATTTTAGGGATTCTTTCGAATTTTGTAATTTTTTGCAAGATCCAATAAGAATTTCATGTACGCATCATTCTTCATCAATTATAATTGTTTTAGTGTTTTATCATGAACAGAGTTATATTTTTTTTTTTATATTTAGATGTATAGTGTTATATGGATGATCAATAGTGTTATATTATGTACAGACATCTTAATTTCCTTTCATAGTGTTTTATACATTAACAGTGTTATTTTTTTTTATATTTATATGTATAGTGATTTATCCCCAATCAATAGTGTTATATACTGTACAGACATCTTAATTTCCTTTCATAGTGTTTTATCCCCAATCAATAGTGTTATATTCTGTACAGACATCTTTAATTTCCTTTCGTAGTGTTTTATCCCCAATCAATAGTGTTTTATACATTGAATAGTTTAGGGTAAGTTTTTGTTTTAGTGTTTTATCATTAACAGTGTTATTTTTTTATATTTATATGTATAGTGCTTTATCCCCAATCAATAGTGTTATATTATGTACACACATCTTAATTTCCTTTCATAGTGTTTTATCCCCAATCAATAGTGTTATATTCTGTACAGACATCTTAATTTTCTGGTTCGTAGTGTTTTATGATTATTAACTGATTTAAATCAACAGATTATTGTTAATTAAACTATATAGTGTCTTACAATAGTCAAGGAAATCGGATAATCAACTTTTGAACGGAAGTCGCTAGTTTTTAGGAGAATGATGGGGGGTTTTGGTTGTGTAGGATACGGTTACCATATTTGAAACATCCGAAAAGACAGTATTGCCCTTCAATTTTACATAAGGTCCTTCTAATTAAAACACAATTTACATTTTGAGTTAATTGCCATTTTAGTCCCTGTGTTTGGGCCATTTTGCCAGTTTAGTCCAAAGGTTTGATTTTTAACATCTGGATCCAAAAAGGTTTCATCGTTGCCATTTTGGTCCAACTGACTTAACTCCATCCATACTCCTCAGTTAGTCAAGGGGCATCTTTGTCATTTCCCTTATTATTTTAATTAAGGTTTTTATTAAAGTGCCATTTTAGGGTTTTGTTGTTTATTACCTCTGTTCTATCATCATCATCATCATCATATAAAGTTCAAACGTCGTTCGTCTTCTTCGTTTAACACCTGGAACCAAAACCCTATTTCCTCAGCCGCTGGAGATGAAGATAATCGATGGACGTTGTAAACACTGTCTCGGATTTCGATAATGGCCGGAGAAGAAGTTGTGCGGTGATACGGTGGTCGGAGATAATAGCTCGAAGATGGTTGCGAGGGTGATGATTGTTACTGAACAGAGGTGGGAGGAGAAAGGTAACCGAAGACATTCAGGTTAAAAAAATGATCAGTGGCAGGTGTGGTGATTGGAGGTGTTACGGTGTAGCACGTCGGAGAAGAAGATGCGACGAAGGAGGCAAACAGAGGTAATTAATGAAGATGGTGATGTCGTGGAAGGTTCACGGTGAACGACGTTGAAAGTTGAAACCGGAACGGGAACGTAGCAGGTTGGTTGATGTCCGATGATGACGATGATGGTTGTGTGATTATAGTGGTCGGAGATGGTTTAGGAAACCCGAATTCGAACTCGATACCGAAACGGAGAAGGTGATGGTGTCGTGATCGGAGGTGGTGATTCGACAGAATCTGCCGGAGACGATGAAGATAATCGGAGTTGAGTGACGGTTCCGGTGTGCGGTTAAGTTTGTGGAACGACGATCGATGGTGTGCGAGGTGATGGTTATGACGAAAGATGGCGAACGGAGATGAAAGATGATCGGGTTCGGTGTGCGAGTTCGGTGTGCCGTTCCGGAATCATGTATGGGGACTGTTTGCAGCGGAGGTGGTGTTATATGATGATGATGATAGAACAGAGTAATAAACAGCAAAACCCAAAAATGGCACTTTAATAAAAACCTTAATTAAAATAATAGAGAAAATGACAAAAATGCCCCTTGACTAACTGAGGAGCATAGATGGGGTTAAGTCAGTTGGACCAAAATGGCAACAATGAAACCTTTTTGGATTCAGATGTTAAAAATGAAACCTTTGGACTAAACTGGCAAAATGGCCCAAACCACAAGGACTAAAATGGCAATTAACTCTTACATTTTTATACCCTATTGATCTCAACCATTAGATCAAATATCCAATGGTTTAAAACACTTCTTACCCTTCTCACATTTTAAACACTTTTTTAACATATCCCTACCCTATCTATATTATATAATAAAAGAAATCATTTTGGGGACACTTGTCATTATATTAGGCCATGTTTTATATATAAGTATTATTTTAGTTTAATCTTTTCTAATTAATTATAGATAATTCTCCTATTAAATATTATTTAGTTTAATTTTTTATGGATAATTATTATTTAGTTTAATCCCCTTCTCATTTATAATATTATTTATTTAACTAATAGAGTAAATTATGATTTTGGCCCCTCTGGTTATAGCACTTTTTTACTCTTTTAGCCTAAAAATAATTTTTAACATCTGAGCCCCCAACATCTTTTTTCTAATCTTTTTGGCCCTAACGTCTTTTTTCTAACCCTTTTAGCCCCTAACATTTAATGGATGGGGTTAGTGTTAGGGGCTAAAAGGGTTAGAAAAAAAGACGTTGGGGGTTGAGATGTTAAGAAATTACGGATAAAGTTCCATAAATTATCTTATTATTTATTTATATTAATTATTAGGTTAGAAATTATATCTTAATAATTAAAACAAATATCGGGCATTTTCATAACGAGGGTGAAGGGAATGATTTTCTTCTTTATATTAATTACTAGATTAGAAATTATATATGTTAATAATTGAAACAATCAACAATATTTTTTAAACTAATAAATTAAGACCACTGTTATTTAAATAAAACTTGGGTTCACGTCATGAGAAAGTCGATGATGCAGTTTGTCTTCTAATCGATGGTTCAAATGTTTTTATATTTAAAAACTTGACAAACATCACAAGTTTTGATCATACATAAAACAAAATTTTGTTCGGATATCAGAAAAGTGTCTTAAAATATTGTTTTATAATTGTTAAATCTTCGTTATTAACTATTTGATATTTTATTTTCTCAACCCGTGTAATACACGGGGTTATAACCTAGTATATATATATATATATATATATATATATATATATATATATATATATATATATATATATATATATATATAGGGGGAGGTTCATTTGAGAAGAAAATTAAATTGAGAAGAAAAAGAATAAAGGGTACAATTGTAAAACATTAAATAGTTTTTCTCTCGTCTCATTTATTATTATTTTTGACTAATTAATTAGTCATAAAGAGTATCATCCTACACACTAAAATTTTTGCCTAGACACATCAAAATTTATCCTACATGTTTTTGAAATTTATCCTACACATACTGAAATTTACCCTACACAACTCGTAATTCATCCTACACACCTCATAATTTATCCTACACTTTAAATTACTTTTTTTCTTCTTTGAAAATATATATTTTTTTAAATAAGTTACAAATTTAATTTAGTGAGCTATTAAAAAGGAAGACTAAGAATTAATGATCTATCTAATTTTACCAATATACCCTTACACCCATATTAAATACAAAAATTAAATGAAGTAAAATGAAGCATTATTATTGGTTGAAGTTTGTTCTTTTTTATTCTTACAAAAAAATTCTTCTCATTTGAACCCTCCACTATATATATATATATATATATATATATATATATATATATATATATATATCAATTAATTATTCATCACCTATTAATAATAAATAATTAATAATAATAAAAAAATCATATATAAGGTTTACTAATAAATAATCATACATGTGGTTTACTAATTAATTAATAATAATAAATACTCATGTCTATGGTTTAGACTATGCGGTATGGTGATGGTCCTTCCTTGTAGGATGATCCGCCACGTAGATGTCACGTAGATTGGGTCTGAGGATGAGATAAAGAGGATGGAGGTATGGAAATAGGGGATAGGCCTAAAATATAAGTATATCTTGTATGTATATATGTGTGTGAGGGGTTTTTGTCTTCTAGTGGGACATCTTCAACATCCGCAGGAAGCCGTTCAGGACGACGACGGGGTGGGGGGAAATGGGGGAGCTGCGGCGCCGCACCGGGATGGAGGGGGGACGGGCCCCATACCATGGAGCCTAATAAATAATCATATATGTGGGTTACTTCTCATTAGCACTTACTATTAATATGTATAAACTAGTTTTAAGCTCCCCGTGTTGCGAGGTGGGGGCGTAAACCATGCTACCAACGTCATGGGTGGGGTAGAACGGCGCTAAAAAGCAAGCCAACAACGACCAAAATTAGGTAAATGCGAAAGAAAAATACGAATTTATAGCACCTAGTAACTCATATGTTGTAAAGTGTAGATGAACTCGCATTTAAACTAATACGTATTAGAAAATCGAGAAGGTCATATATATATATATATATATATATATATATATATATATATATATATATAAATGAGAAGAAAAACAACAACCTTAGAGCTGAAAGTGAATTAACTGAAAGAAAAATAAAAGGAAAATAGAAAAATAACCCCTGACCACTTTGGTGGCCAAATGAGCTTGGGGTTGGTGGGGCTCTTGGCAAAGAAAGTCTTGTGGCATGATTGTAATTAATATTCTAATGTTGTCCAATTAACACACTGTAGCTAAGAACCTAAAAAATGTTATATTTAGTAATTAGTATTAGTAATATAAATAATTTATAACCTTACAACTATAGTAGAAAAGGTAAATAAATAAAGATTAAACTGCCAAAATAGTCCCTGATGTTTGGTTTATTTTGTCAAGCCAAACAATATATGTTCTTCATCTAAAGTGTGTTATGCATAAGATTCGTCCGCAAAAGTACCATCATTAACATGTTAAATGTCACAACTTATCATGAATATAAAAGTTCTACTTCTACCCTTTTTATTACTAACAGTAATATGATGTTAACATGCATATATTTATACTCTCTCTATCAAGTTCCTTGGTTGTGTTGTTACTATCACATTATTAGAAAAACAATCATACACAAAATAAAGTTAAAGATAAAAGCATTTTTCAAAAAGAAAAGGCAATAAAGAATATAGGCATCCTAAGTTAAAGAACCTAGTAAACATTTTTCTTACCTTTCAACATCTTGTTCTGGCGCATACATCAAGAACTAATATTCTGAAGTCTTGATCGATAGACCCACATTACTTCCATATGCACTTTGGATGGATACAAAAAATCAAATAATATCTTAATAACGTAAAATATCTCACTTATAATCAATCAACCACATGTGATACTACTGTTTAACACAACTTAATGAGGTAACCCCTCTTCAGACTCTTAAGCATGATCGACATAGAAAGAGAATACATGTTCGACCACCGATGGTCCGAAAGACCAGACCTTCATAGGACCGGCCACACAGAATTCCACATATTGACAGTCCTTCCAGCAAAAACTTACAAATGTTTCACCGGGCCACACAAGCACAACTACAGGCCAGGAGGAGGAGGTTGTCCTAGCAAGATGAAACGTTACTCGGGTCCGACCTTATCATGTCAGTCTGGATCATAATTGCATTAACCCACACTAGAAATAGTAAGGGTGCAAACGAGCCTACATGAGCTCGAGCTCGGCTCATTTAACTTGCTAGAGCTCAAGCTTGTCTGATTTCGGACTTTATTTCTAAAGCTCGAGCTTAATTTGTGAGTAGTTTTTCAAGCTCAAGTAGTCAAGCACGTTTATTATGTATTGATTGATTTACATACTTGTTAGGGGCTAGATTTTATTATAGTGGATCCAATATTCTAAGGCGTTGCCTGAACAAGCTATCCTTAGCGGGTAGTGCAGGGACTCAGAATATGAAGGATCCTTATTATTTCGTATAGTTTCTAACAATTGTTCTCAATATTTTCTTATGTTCATGTGCAAGATATCAACGTGGTGGACCGAGTATAAGCTGTAATCTCAGAAGTAATTCACTATGGAAGCTGCACATGCTTATTCCACAACGGTCATGGGGAGTGAACGGGGTCAAGTTTTTCGGACTTTGTTTTTATTGTTATTCAAAAGGGTTGATCAAGTGTTATAGGACACATTCTCACTTTCGCATAACACTCTTACCAATCAGTTGTTGTAACACACTTGATCAACATCCGAAGTTGTAACTAATTTTATTGTTCAATATAGTTGTGGTTGATAGTTTTCACCACCCAAGGTTTTTGTGTCAGCGACCTACTAGTGATCAAGGGCTTTTCCTCGTATAAATTTTTTTGTTCAATTTCATTTACAGTCGTACATTCATTTCTGTCATTGTTAATAATCTAAGCACTCTACCTCACATTTCAGATTTGGTTACATTATCATTGATCAGATTTTTGACCAAAACAATACTTATATTTTTCCTCTATAAAGCACAATATATATTATTTAGTTAGCTTTACCGTAATTGGATATGTAATAATAATTATTGTATAAATATACACTTAATACATTATATAAATAATGGGCTCATTATGCTTGCAAGACTAATCGATCCAACCTTCTTTTCCTTTACTTGACGACTCGGAACTTTTCCTCAGTTGCGGCGTTGTTTGTGTCCTTGGTTGGGTCGTCATCTAAATTGATGTCAGGAATATTGCTTGATGACCCATCCGTTGAGGTTGTATAATTTCCCGACTCGAACGTTTTTTTCTCTTTTTTGAGAATGTCTTCCACGAGTACCCGTTAGGCCGTCAAGATCAACCAATAGAACGGGGTACCCATTTGTCATGACTACTCACAATTTCCCAAGCCGTCAAATGAGTAAATCCAGATTTCTTCGAGTAGAGTCTTTAGTACTCGCTTAGGGTTGCTTGGATTAAATCCGCGTGATTTGTCTCACTTGGTTGATTGTGAAGCTAATATATATTAAAAATACAATTAATAATAAGTAAAAAATAAAAATGTAAGAAAATACTATACCTTTTGCATGTAGCACACATTGAATCAACTCATTTTTTATTTAAATCAGTCCATTTATCCGTCATTTGATCCATGCCCCGAATAGTAGTACCGTGTAGTTCTAAAAATGTGCGTTAATTAGTCTCCAAAAATGGTTTTTTTGTTGTTGATTCCCGACCTTTTTGTCCTCAGAAATATGTAGGCCTTCACCAAGGCACACTCTTCATCTTTCGTCCAAGGTACCCTTTTGTTGATGATTTATTTCGCTTTGCCCTGTCTTCCACGACTAGCTTTCACTTGTACTTCTTCCTCCTCTTGTTTCCATCTTATCTTTATCGGCTAGTGATTCTTCTTCTTCTCCGTATTCTTCGTCCTAATCGGTATCACGAACCGAGTTATGAAACGAATTGTTTTGGTAGTGAGAGGTAGACTCGTAATAAGCAAAACGGTCGACCATTTGGTCGTCCATGGGGTTTTGGTCGGGTGGTAAAGTAAAATGACCGCTTACGACTTGGGTTGGCATGTTGGGGCGGGATAAATGTTGTGTATAAAATGGATATGGTTGGGTGGGAAATGGTTGTGTGGGAATTGGTTCTCTTGTATAGGGATGGCAATAGGTTACGTTTGGGACGGGTTTATGTAATCCCAATCCCATACCCGGTTAGATAAGCTTGTCCAAAACATGTCGGGTTTCTAGCGGGTAAATACCCTTAGGGTATTGGGTATACATGTGGGTTTCGGATAAACCCGTTAATCTAAAGAGATTACTCGTTGGGTATACCCAACCCAAAACCTATCGAGTGTCTATTGGGTAACTATTAAACAATTACATTTAGTATTATCAATATAAAAAAACATATCAAATAACTACAATGTATACGGAATAAAATACCTATATGTATAAATGTATCATATATATATATACATAAAAAATATAAAAGAAATTATATCAGGTATACAATCGAGTAAACGGGTATATCACCAAATCCCAAACTCGTCCTAATCCAGCAAAAAAAAATTAAAAGTAGTCCCAAACTCGTCCCAAATGTGTCGGTTTTCGAGTAACCCATCGGGCTTAGGTTCGATTGTCATCCTTATTCTTGTAAATGAAACTTATCCGGTTTGCCTAGATTAGCATGGACCTTCAGCCTAATTTGTTTTTTTTATAGCGAGATTTTTTTACTTGAGCCTTCCATAGGGATTTTTGGTTGAAAATTACGTGTTTAAGTGTGTATTTCTCTTGATATAAGGTGTGTATAAAATGGGTAAATATTGGATGTATATATAGGGATAAAAGATATTTTTTTGAGTTAAATGCCAAAATCGCCCCTGAGGTTTAGGCATTTTTTGCTACTTCCATCCAAAATTGAAACTTCTTGTAACTAGGCCCCAATGTTTTATTTTTGGTGTCATTTTCATCCAAATTACTAACTTAGCTAAAATGTATCATCAACATGTTTTTAGCAATTCCCAAACCTCAAAGACGATTTTGACAATTTACCCATTTATTCTTTTGTTTTAATTTAATTTATTTTCTTTTATTTTTATTTTTTATCTTTAAATAAGAAAATAAATATAATTATAAATATAGTGTACATATGTATACCACACATTTATATATACACACACTTATTTTTTAATTTTCCTTTTTATCATTAAATAATAAAATAATAATAAATCAATAATGTTTGGTACGACAGGAGAGACAGGTGGTACTGATGTTTGATACGGCGGTCGACGAGGGGAGATGATGTATGAGTGTCAAGATAGACGGGGTTTTGTGGCGGCGGCGGCGATGGAGATGGAAGTGGTGGAGGTGGAGGCAGATAAGAGAGAAGGATAGAAGAGGAAGGGTGTGTATGTATGGTGTGAGTGTAATTATAAATGTGTGCGTCTATGTATTATAATTAACTAGAATTGATTCTCCGTGTTGTGGGGTCCAATTTTCTTTAATGTGATTTGAGCGTGCGGATTTTTTATTATCATTGTTATGTTTTTCGCAATTGTGTTTGAAGAGAAATTAACGAGTGACTACCTTTCCAATCCTTTAGATACTTACAAAGTCGTTTGAGAAATCAATCATAGTCGGATCTCATGGTGTGTTAATGCGGTTGATCCCACATCTTACCGCAATTTTGTATTGGTTTATCGTAGTTGATCTTATTGACTGTTTCAAATTAAACTTTTCAATTAATTAGGCTTCTAGTAAATATACACACGACACAAATACATATATGCCTTCATAAAGTTAATTCTACTTAGTATTCATTTCAATTATAAAGTTAATTCTATTTAGTATTCATTTCAATTATAAAATAAGGATGTTACCTAAAAATATAATTAATTAAGTAAATATATAAGTCATGAAAAATACAACAATATTAATTTAGATTTTCATGTAAAATATGTATTAATCAATAAAATGACATCACATTCTATATGGTTGGATAAGGTTATGTTCGTGAGTCACCTACATGTGAATATAATTTTCACTATATAATAATTTATTATTAATTTTTATTTAAAGGTAAAAATGAAATTTTAAAAAATAAGTGTGTGTATATATAAATGTGTGTGTATATATATACGTGTGTGTATGTATATAGATTATATTTATAATTATTTTTATTTAAAGATATAAAATAAAACAAAAGAACAAATTGGTAAATTGCCAAAATCGTCCAGGAGGTTTGGGTGTTGTCAGAATTGTCCATGATTTAACGATATATTTTAACTTAGTTAGTGATTTGGATGGAAAGGCAACAAATATAAACATTGGGGGCCCAGTTACAAAAAGTTTCAATTTGGATGGAAGTGGCAAAATACCCAAACCTCAGGGACGATTTTGACATTTAACTATATTTACTAAAAAGCATATATGCCCCCCTACGGATATATAGCGGTTCAACAGCTATATTCTCAAACCAATACCTTCCATCACACTGTGATGTGTATCATCCTCCCACCCTCCGTCACTCGTGATACACCCCTTGCGGCGGTGTATCATGCATTACTCACCATCATGCACACACCATCATGTGCCCACCTGACCGCACTAAGGATATAGCAACCCTCCTAAAACCCCTTAACATAACCCAAAACGTTACTATTATACCCTGTATACGTGTTTAAGGGCCTAAAATACATTTATATTAACAAAAATTAAATAAAAACGAATATACGAAGCCCTTGCGGGCCGCGACCCGGTCTTCCAACGCTGTCGCGGGGCGCGACTTAGTGCCACCAGGCCAAACCCTGATCCGCCACGTGTTCGGTTAGACGACTAAGCTACCCGGTTGACTCACCAAGGCTAGAGCCTAGCTAGCCTACCTCGCGGGCCGTGAAGACCGACCCCGTATCTCTTGCGGGGCGCGAGCCGCCATCCGAGCAGCCTATATAAGGGGGTCGAGAGCTCATTTGATCAACGTTCAATTCTAAAATCTCTCTCTCAACTTCTGATAGTCAAAACTCTCGGGTATTATACCCCTAAAAAGCGAAGCTCTGCCTCGTTGTAAGTATTATAACCCCCGATCACGTATTTGTTACCCTACCCGTTTGATCTAGGGCTCCGTAACGCAGGTCAAGGCTCTGCCTGAATCAGTTCGTTGGAGTTCTGTCTCTTGTTGTACGGCTAATGTGATTTGGGTCTTACTAACACGTATGCATTATTTAATTTTTAATAGATAATAACCAGGAGATTCACCAGGAAGCTTTAGTTTTACCTAAGTATACAATGTGAGTACATCTTGCTTTTTGTCACTTTTTTGTAAATCCTTTTGTGAGTCAAACTGTTTTACCAAAACCTCAATGTTTTAAATTTATACTTAACAGTGATTGAGTCTATGTATTCTACAATTACTGCCGGTATGTTGGGGTTTTGTATACATTATTTTAATCCGTTACTATTGGACAAAGAGTTAGGCAATGAGTAACGTGACCCACAAGTCAGGTGTTGACAGTACTGAATAAGTAACTGTGTAGATATAAACATTATAATCACTCTCAATACTGTAAAAGTTATAAATCTGTTTTAATTAAACTGGGATGCACTTGCCAGTATTTCTTACTGATAAAACCTTTTTAAAACGTGTTTCAGGTAACTTAATGTGAAGCTAATAGAAGCCAGCTGGAGAGCATTGAAGACTTGGAAAAGTGGCTATAAAAGTTACCTAAATAAAAAGGAGATTTTGAATTCAATAAATCAGGGTTTATCCCCACAAATATATTGTAGTAGAAAACTTGGATTTTATCCCATTATATATATATATATATATAAAGTTTGGTGTTTTAACTCTGATAAATATTTCCTAACTACGGTCCTGATGTCTCATTTCTGCTACCAAATTAATAAACACCGAATACCACCCGCTCTGCAAAATCTTCGCGGCCGCCCGCTCCCGGGGCAGGGGTCGGGGCTGCGACAGAAGGTGGTATCAGAGCTACAGCCACTGGTTTAAGCCAATGAAGTGTTCTGCTGACACTTAAAATCTAAATAAACTGTGTTAGGAAATAATTTATGTGATTATGTTATTGTTTTGTGTTATTTGACAATTTATTAGTTTACAGTATGAGTGAGCAAGGTACATCCGATGCTTATCGTCAATTAGCTAGTTCCCCAAAAGATGAAGGAACCTCATCTCAGCCAAATCCCTCGGGATACTCGGCTGTTACCGAGAAAGGAATATTTATTTTTAAGGCACTGTCTGAGGAGCCATTCCCTTCAAAAAAGAGAGGGTGGTTTAGTAGAGGAGTGCTTGAGAGAAGAAAAAGGATGAAGAAATTAAAACAACAAAGAGCGATAGCAAAAGCCAATAGGGAAGTGAATGCCCAAACTCAGGAAGCAGTCAATAGACCACTGTGTAAAGAGGAACTAGATAGACAGTTGGCAGATTTCCATATACTAGCCACTACAGCAGTAGACTCTAACCACCACTGTTATCCTTATTCCTAGACCAACAAATGCTAGAACCAAACCAGGAAAACCAATTCCTCATACCTGCATTCGACCCCAATGAACTACCTAGGATCCCAACCCCAAACCCTTTAGAATATGACCATGGTTTGATGACAATAGGTCATATTCGACATTATATACTCCCGAAGAACTAGTACCAGCCCCACCAGTAGACCCTCCCATGCGCCAAAAATGTGTGCAGGAACTCAGTCAATACGGCGAAAATTTAGTGGATGAAGGGAATAGAATTCGTCAGATAGGGGAAAAGCTCGTTTGGAAATACGACGAGCATGAGATGCAATATTGGATGAACGACACCTAGAATAATACATAGATATGTGTGTAATTTTGTATTTTGATAATATATATATATATATATATATATAGAGAAAGTATAATGTACAAAATGGCTTAACCTACATTAACATACGCGACAGAATTTATAACGTGCGTAATTATTTTTTTCACCATTATAACGTGCGTGATTATCACCTCCATGCGTGATTATCACCTCCCATGCGTGATTATCACCCAAAAACTGCTCCCATGCGTTATTAGGGCTCCCATGCGTGATTATTGCCCAGATCTGATGGTTGAGCGCGTCGCGTACGTGAAGTAGGATAAGGACTTTTGTATGTTAACCTTTCCCTATATATATATAACCAACTAAAATAAATATCGATGCATAACTACTAGTGTGTTTAATTTTCAGTTGTAATATGTAATCCATGCATGGATATATAAAAAGAGTAAAGTCGCAATGTTCGATGATTTTGATCAATCTGTCTATGTGATTGTTTGTATTAAATCTTATTATGTGATAATTAATACCTGATAAATGTTTCAAATTCAGATGGACAACGAAGTAAATCAGGAAAACCAGAATAATGATAATAACGGAAACCAAGTAGATAACAGTGCCATCCAACATATAATAGCACAACGAACTACAGATGCTATGCCCTATATTATCAAAACTGTTAAAAAAGCAGAAAATAATAAATCTGCAATTAGAAATAAACGCCAACCCACTGAACCAAGTCACAGCGTGAACGAAAATAATGGACCCATAATCCAAGCTCCAATTCCTAAAAGAAGAAGAACTGTCTCTTACGGATGTTCTTATAAAGAATTCTTGGCCTTCAGACCAATAGAATTCTCAGGCAATGAAGGAGCCATTTCAGCTTTGCGCTGGATAGAAAAAACAGAAACAGTCATAAAATAAGTAAATGTGCATATGAAAATAAGATTATGTTTGCTTCTAATGTTTTCAAAAATGCAGCCTTAGAATGGTGGAATACTATTCTCCAGTCTAGAGGAAGTGACAGAGTTTATAATATGGAATGGACTGATTTTAAAGAAACAGTTAAAGAAAATTTTGTCCTCCTCATGAAAAGGAACAAATCGCCAATAAGTTATTAAATCTTAAAATGATTGGAATAGATTGCAAAGGTTACACTACCATATTCTTTGAATATGCTAGAATAGTGCCAACCTTAGCCTCACTTAAACCAGTATTAATCTCCCATTACCTTTGGGGATTAATTAGTGAGATTAGACACGTAGTCAAGGCAGCTAGGCCACAAACCAAGAAGAAGCAGTAGAACTAGCCAACACCTTGACTGATGAATTGGTACGCACACAAGAAGAAAACCAGAGAAAGAACCTAGCTCAAAGGCTTACCCAGGAATTTCGCTACAGTAATTCCAACCATGGGAAAGGTACAGGTTCTTCCTCTGCACCTTACTGCAAGTATTGCAAAAGGAAGCACCCTGGAAGGGGCTCAATATACTGCAACTTTGGCAAAATGTCTGGACATAAGGAAGAAGATTGTAGGAGGAAACCTAGCAATAGGCTATGCTTCAATTGTGGAGAAACTGGGCATATCAAACCGAACTGTCCGAAACTAGCTCTAGCAGCAACAAACAAAGCAAAGGCAACTGAAGGACCCAAGAAGAATGCCAGAGCACTCGTTCTGATAGCTGAAAAAGCCAAGATGATCCTGGATGTGATTGCCGGTACGTTTTTAGTTAATGATATTTTTGCCAAAGTATTATTTGACTCTGGTGCAAACTAAAGTTTTATTAATACTTCTTTCTACAAACTTCTCAACCAACCATTAACTAAACTTCAACAAGACTGTCTGGTAGAGACGACAAACGGAGAATCCATTAGGATTAGTGAAATCTTGCAGGGAGCAAGAATAGATATTCTGAACCATCATTTCTTTGCTAAACTTTACCCAATGAATCTAGCTGGATTCGATATGGTATTTGTCACACCCCCAAAATACCACCTAGTGAATGTCCCTGCTAAGCGTGTGGCGTACCAACAACGAGACACTAATTACTTTGAACCCATTCAAATATATAAATAAAATCTCCAATTATTAATGAAAAATGTTATCAAAAAGTTTAAAGGAAAGCCAACATGTTCAGCGGAAGCAATTAGTAAACCAAAGTTAAATTGTTCAAAATAAATGTAAAGTATCAAGCAATCAATCACATGAATCCCTCCAGTCGACCCATGACCACTCCAGCTACTCCAGACAGCAAGTTCCAAGACATCTAACGACCTACAAGCATGCAGACAAGTGTGTCAGACAATGCTGGTGAGTTAATAGTTTTACGAAAACGTTGGTTACCAAGTGTTTAGTTAATCCATTGAATTTAATTCCGAAAGTAATGTTGATAATATCTCGATACTGAACAAGACGGCTCCTGATGTATGTTTTGCCCATTCCCCAGTGCTCCTATCAAAGCACTGGGCCCGACTGGGTCATTAGTTCACACCCGCCCTCTCTCAGGAACAGGGTGAGGGTGCCAAACCTAAGTAGCGCTACCAAGTAATACCCCGCTACCACCCACGATAGCAAAAGATGGGACTTAAGAGATAGAGAGTGAGAATATTATCCAACATCCCAGTTTTACCCAAAAGATTTATCCCTCCCCGGGATACCCACTAACTGTCCCAAACCACCGGGACGCATGCTCAAAAGTAATGAACTCACCTTAGATTGCTCGGTATGTTACGTTACATTACCCGTTCCAAGTTGGTCAACCAAACCCTACCGTGGTTACCAAAAACAATCAGTTTCATATGCACATTGATCACATATTTTTTATACACATTACACAAGTAGCGTATACATAAACACACGTCATATGCAAGTTATAACAAGAGGTCACGTAACACAACAATTCATAATAGCCTATAACAAGTATTCGGGTCTCATGCAAAGTTCACATCACCTGTTCATGTTTCACAAAACAATTAACAGTCATTTCGTTGTTCAAAAGAGTGTACGATCAGCTCCGATTTGTGTCGTGTACTAGTTACTTCGGCCCAAGCTCAGTGCATGGCCCATCATCATGTGCGACCCACGATGTATAAAGTCCATTCGAAAGTGTGTGTGTGCAGCCCATTAAACTCGTAACAACAGTTAGCAGTTTTTAGTATGTTACAAATGGATCAAACAATTATATTTTGAAATTATCATACGTGTTCCTACAACTATACTAACCGTCCAATTAATAACCAGTTCTTCCTTATGATCGACCACATCCAGTTTGATTCAGACATCACAAAACATCTTCTCGCATAATTTCAATAATCACAGAAGTCAAAATCATGGATCAAATATGCTAACAATTTCTAGCTTACAATAACAGTCATCATCGTTGGCATACATCAATTGGTCTAATAGTTTTTTTATCATTAAGATTTGTTAATACTAACAAACCTAACGCTAGTGCGTCATGCAACTTACCTACAAAAGTCAAAACTGTTTCCTCCACTCACATAACCCTAACCATGTGCAATCATATTCTTTAATACTAATCATCTATGATCTCCAATCATCACTTTAATCATAAAAGCACACATAACATCATCATCATAACATCATAACAGCGATTACTCCTAACAGTCCTGCTAATCTATGCTCATTAATAAATCATTATGAAGATTTCGAATCAGCCGATTTATCCAACTCCTATCGAGTTTTCTTTTGTTCTTTCATGTTCTTAACTACTTTCAATAATCATATAAGCAGCAAATCCGGTCATTCAGTTATTACTATCATCTATCTTAACACTATAAAACCATCGTATCAATATTACAAACGTGCATGACCAGGTTGTACCCTATGCTTAATCGTTTGTACGTTTTCATGAAAAAAAAACATCATGTTTCCTACATTTCTAATCCTATTCATAGCAAACCCAAAACAACAATTACCAAACTTGTTCATTCTTTCATTTCATAACTCAAAATCACGAGGACACAAGATAAAGACGCCCATACGTTTAAATCATCAGACACAAAAAAATACATTCTTCTTATACATCAGGTTAAAACATCAAGATGATACAAAACAACTTCAGCAGGTGTTCATTTTAAATCTTTGCGGCAGTTCATAATCTATTTCATTCAAGCATAAGCATTTATAAAAACCAAGAGATAAGACACATACATTCAAAGATGATGTTCTACTGACCAGGAGAAACGGAAGATCAAAGGAGGGAATACAGCCGCCACTACTATACGAGTTGGAGCTCCGCTGCCGTCGTGACCAATCCGAACCAAAGCACTGATGACCCGAACAAACATGTTGGACCCTGTCACTGCCGCCAGAACAATTCGTCAGACTGAACAGCCGTGCCGCCGCCGTCGCGTTCGTCATCTCTGGCCGTCGGCCCTCTGTCCGCGGCTCCCTCTCTCTCTCTCTCTCTCGTCACCGATTGCCTCTCTAACTGCTCCCTCAACTCTCTGATTTGCCATGGTGCGCCGCCACCAGACGGTGGTGGTCGGCGGTTTGATGGAGAGGGAAGGTGGGGGTTGAGGAGGTGTAGTGAAGAAGAAAGGTGAAGATGGGATCGGCCAGGAGAATCGGCGCCCCTGGAGTCGCCAGAAAACGGCTCCGGTCGCCGGAGGTGAAGGGGAGTAGGAGATGTGCGGCTGCATAGGTGATAGGACGATGGTATGAGGAAGAAGAAACTGCCGTTGAATTGATTAGGAGCCTAGGGTTTTTAATATTTTATGTGCATTGCAACCATAAGGAGGCCATAAGCCTATGCATGAAAACGTGAATCCCCACTAAGAGGGTTGGGCTTGGTTTGGGCTTGGTAAAGGTTTGGGCCTGCATAAACGACTGGTGAAGAAGTGGGTGACCAGAAATAGTGTGCGGCCCACTTTGTAACAACAACGCTAGCATTTAACAAATAACAATCATGCACAAACAATTTACATTTATCCGCCTTACATGACACATCCCTAAATACCACGTAAAACAGAACATGAAGATAACGAAACGAGTTAAATGTTACGAGGTTAGTTGATTCTAACCTTGGAAGTTCGGGTTGTCACATCATCCCCAACTTGAAAGAAATTTCATCCCGAAATTTGATAAGTAATCCAAAGCGGCGTGATGTTAAATCAGGATGACTGTGGATTTTTCCTAGGTGCCACATCATCCCCAACTTGTAAGGGAATTTCGTCTCGAAATTCGCCAATGATATCAGAATTTGATACAACCGTTTGAACAACTGAGGATACTAGAGCTAACTCTGATCATCGCGTTCCTATGTGAAGTCCGGTCCACGTCTTGAGTTCCAAGAACTCTCACGATTTGAAATTCGACTACGCAAACGAATCTCGATGTCCTAGTCCATGGTTTCAGTAGATTCCTCAACAACTGCAACTTGTCGTTAACCTCCGACTCTAATAAGGGTATCACAAGCGTTTCATCGGACGAACACTGCCTTAGATTCGAGACATAAGTTATATCACACACATTACTCAACTCGACAGGTAATTCAAGCTTGTACACCACTTGCCAACACGTTTCCAGAATTTTGAATGGCCCAACATAACATAACGTAAGTTAAGCTTGCCACGCTTCCCAAGGCGTACCGCACCCTCCCAGGGTGAGACTTCCAATATGACACGTTCGCCTGCAGCGAACCCCCAGTGTTTCCTAAGTTATCAGGTTTCCTGACGATCACGCGTTGTCGCCACACGATTTCCAATCTAAATAATCTTCCCAAGAGTTTCGAGTACAAATCCTGGATCTGTGATTAGGCTGTCACCCACCTTAATTCTACAAGGAGATTAGCTTTACTGACCATGCAAGGCCTCTAACAGAGTTGTCTGAGTACTAGGATGGTAACTGCTGCAGTAGGACTCATCCTGAGGTAAGTGTTCTTCCAATCTTTACTAAAGTCAATCGCACGTACTCGCAGCATGTCTTCAAGTGTCAGGATGGTTCTTTACTCAGACCGTTTGTCCTATGGTGATAAGTAATGCTCATGTCTAGACGCGTGCCAAGAGTGTTATGTAGTGCCTGTCATAAATCAGGTATGGATCAAATTCAGGAATACAGGAGTTGGCACCTCGTGCCTAAATAGCCGCCTTTCTCAGAGAAACGTTCACAAGCTGCGATGGCTCGTCAGTTTCCTTGATTGCAAGAGGGTGTACTGGTTACATGAGACAATCAACGATCACCCATGTGATATTGCTTCTGTTTCGAGTTGTATGTAGACTAGAGACAGAATTCATGGCTGTCTGTTCTCATTTCCAAATGCGTGTTTCTGGTTGCTGATTCTTCCCCTTGACTTTCCCCACAAGTCTAACGTCATACTCATACATTGTTAGGTGGGTTTTCATGCCCAGTTACCGTTACCAAGTCTGTAGATCCCAATACCTCCTATCAAAATCCAAGCGACTAGAATATCAAAGCTGGTGCGCTTCACTCAACACAAGTTTCCTAAGATTGCTGTATAGCGAGGTCCACCTTCGTTCCATGAAGTAGCGAATATCATTCAGTCTTGCCCCAAAAGTTGCTCTTCCATGCCCCGCATAGACCCAACTTGAAATTTCTCTTCTTTTAATGCTTCGGTTGGAGCAGGGCAATTCCGATCAGGTAAGTTAAAGTCGATGGTGTGCTACGAGGTTCGTATACGTCTAGGTTCACAGTTGAAATAATTCAAAGGTTCCATCCAGCGATGTCATTACATGTTTCAGCTCCTTCGAAACAAGGGTACACGGGAGGCCCTTGTGATCGGTCTAAGTGGTGCATTCGGTACCGTCCAAGTAATGCCTCCAATTTAAATCCAAAGGCTACGGCTTCCACCGCAGGTCGTGACTCGTGCAGTTCTTCCTGTAAGTCCATTACGTAAGTCATCACTTTCTCGTGTTGTGTCGGTGAGTAAACATTGCAGAGTTGGGATTCGAAAGCTGAAAAGACGTCCTCCTGTTTTGTCTTTCACGAACACAGCACCCTACTGTGCTAAAGAGATTTAAGTTGCGTGATCTTCGAAAATCCTGTGGTGAATCTGCGATAGAGTCTAGTGTGACCAAGAAATTGATGCATCCTCGAAGGGATCTTTGGTGTCGAACAATGTCTAACGAAATGGATCTTTAGCGAGATCCACGTGTATTCCCACTTCGTTGATCATATGACCAAAAAGGTATCTCTCGAATCCAGAAGTTACCTTTAACAAGACTTCGCGTGGAGTGGCTCCTCCCTTAGGAGCTCTAGAATAAGATACAAATGCTGCCCATGATGTTCCTTCCTCTTGGAAATGATCCAAAACGTCATCCATAAATACGGTCGATTCATGTGGTCCATAAAGCTGCTGGTGTGTTGATTAACGCAATGGTCATGGTGTACAAAGTCGCAATGGCCATATTGCATTCGATATGTCGTTTCAGGAACATTCTCCTCTTGGTCTTCCGTCAATACATGGTCGAGGCAAAAAGTTCTTGATTGTCACCTTGCTGAGTTCTGGATAATCAGTACACATAAGAAAAGGCTTGTCTTCATGGATAGCTGGGGCTCCCCAAAGCGAAAAGCTAGGTCGTACAAAACTCATGTTCAACAGTTCCTGCAGTCGATTAGACGGCTCTTGTAACCCTCCTGGTGCAAGACGGCAAGAGTACGAGTAATCAGGGCTACCTCTGGCGTGAGATCAACTGAGATTCTTCTCTACAATTGCGGAAGTAGACCAGTAAATTCTACGGGTAGAAAATCGAGAGAAATCACGGGCAGTTGGTGGATCCTCGATCCTCTTTTCCTTAACCGTAACCTCAGTAACAGTTGATAACATAGCAGGGTAATCCTTCCGTAGGTACTTCTGGGCCTTCATTGCTGAAGAAGGATACGCAAAATTTTCTTCTCACAGGGTGTATCTGTGCGATGTCTGGATAACCAATCCATACTAGCTATTGCATCGAACTATCAAGGATAGCAGGAGGAAGGTCGATGTCCAACACTTGTCCCACCAGGTCGGGTTTGCATCCCAATAAACCTATGAGGTTTCAATTGTCTTGCCCTCAGTCAATTCCACAACAGGTTCGGCTTCAAGAAGCATCAGGGTTAAACAGAAAAGAGACGAAGCGATTAGTTACTCATACTAGCTACCATGTTGCTGTTATACCTGGCGTTGCTCACGCCAATCCTATATGCCCTTCCACAAGCACCACTACCAGTGTTGTTACGGTTATGTGGATTCCCAATACTGTCATTGTTTCCTTGGTTGTTAACAATTGACTTAATACCAGTCAATCCTTGTCGAATTCACCTTTGTTTCCATATAGTAGGCTACGATTATGAGTACCTTGATGTCGCCGTGGCTGTTACCTTTAGTGCCGTTGCTTGAAACGGAGCCCTACAATCTTTCACCAACAGGGTCCATCTTTTCATATCTCGTGCCATGTCCTAAAGAGCTACTCATCATGCTGATAATCACACATCCCACACTATAATCTTTTGTCATCGGTTATGTCCAGATTGATTCGTAAGAGTTGGCCCCCATAAGTCGCTGACTAGGGTTAGGGATTCAGTTGCAATCAGTCTGCTGGTGTTCGTTTTTGGCAACCTAGGTCGTTCTAATACTGAGGTTGGTAAGGCACTACACTCGCCCTCTTGTCCATTGTTCTTGCAAGTCGACCGGGGTAATACACGGTATGTTGCTAGAGTGTTACAGAAGTGATCGCACTTCGGGATCTAAGGCGCCAATATACTGAGTTCCAACCAAAGAAGAGGAGTGAGAAGGGTATCGACCAAACATTCGACGCTGCGACATCCAACTCAGCGATGTCCGTACAAGCACCTAACATTCTATCCAGTTTGCTAGGCGTTCAGATGGGTGTTCAGGCAATGCTCGATAGCATCGAGATTCGAAAGAATTTAGAGAGGAGTGAAAGGATCATGTTCGAGTAGAAGACAATCACTGTTACGACTCCTATAGACTGTTGTGTTTCTCATCAATCAATAACAGAACGGAACCCCTTTTTCACTTGTTAAGCCTCACTGGGACTCGCATGCACCCCACATTATTATTATGTGTGCACCCACAATAATATTGTGATTTGCATGCTCATCTCAGTTCCTCCTAACTCATGTCAAATGGTTCCCGGAACTCGAATGCCAAACAGAGGTTTTTCAAACGATGAGATCACAAGGATCTAATGACTACGACATACTAACAACGCATCATAATGTAAGCAAGCAATTTCAGGTAGTTATGCCATAGTGATGAGTGTGTGTTCATATGCTACATCATAAACAAGTGTGTACTAGTCATGTATTGTATGCAACAAGTGAGAAAGATGAACCTTGTGATCTGGAGCTGAGTGTCATGGTCGTATTCGCGTATTCAGAACTGTTCGGTTATAGTCTAGTTTTATAAAAACACTTTTAAAACCAAGTTCACTATAAACCTGGCTCTGATACTAAACTGTCACACCCCCAAAATACCACCTAGTGAATGTCCCTGCTAAGCGTGTGACGTACCAACAACGAGCCACTAATTACTTTGAACCCATTCAAATATATAAATAAAATCTCCAATTATTAATGAAAAATGTCATAAAAAAGTTTATAGGAAAGCCAACATGTTCAGCGAAAGCAATTAGTAAACCAAAGTTAAATTGTTCAAAATCAATGTATAGTATCAAGCAATCAATCACATGAATCCCTCCAGTCGACCCATGACCACTCCAGCTACTCCAGACAGCAAGTTCCAATCCAAGACATCTAACGACCTACAAGCATGCAGACAAGTGTGTCAGACAATGCTGGTGAGTTCATAGTTTTACGAAAACGTTGGTTACCAAGTGTTTAGTTAATCCATTGAATTTAATTCCGAAAGTAATGTTGATAATATCTCGATACTGAACAAGACGGCTCCTGATGTATGTTTTGCCCGTTCCCCAGTGCTCCTATCAAAGCATTGGGCCCGACTGGGTCATTAGTTCACACCCGCCCTCTCTCAGGAACGGGGTGAGGGTGCCAAACCTAAGTATGCTACCAACTAATACCCCGCTACCACCCACGATAGCAAAAGATGGGACTTAAGAGATAGAGAGTGAGAATATTATCCAACATCCCAGTTTTACCCAAAAGATTTATCCCCCCCCCCCGGGATACCCACTGACTGTCCCAAACCGCCGGGACGCATGCTCAAAAGTAATGAACTCACCTTAGATTGCTCGGTATGTTATGTTACATTACCCGTTCCAAGTTGGTCAACCAAACCCTACCGTGGTTACCAAAAACAATCAGTTTCGTATGCACATTGATCACATATTTTTCATACACATTACACAAGCAGCGTATACATAAACGCACGTCATATGCAAGTTATAACAAGAGGTCACGTAACACAACAATTCACAATAGCTTGTAACAAGTATTCGGGTCTCATGTAAAGTTCACATCACCTGTTCATGTTTCACAAAACAATTAACAGTCATTTCGTTGTTCAAAAGAGTGTGCGATCAGCTCCGATTTGTGCGGTGCACTAGTTACTTCGGCCCAAGCTCAGTGCATAGCCCATCATCATGTGCGACCCACGATGTATAAAGTCCATTCAAAAGTGTGTGTGCAGCCCATTAAACTCGTAACAACAGTTAGCAGTTTTTAGTATGTTACAAATGGATCAAACAATTATATTTTGAAATTATCATACGTGTTCCTACAACTATACTAACCGTCCAATTAATAACCAATTCTTCCTTATGATCGACCACATCCAGTTTGATTCATACATCACAAAACATCTTCTCGCATAATTTCAATAATCACAGAAGTCAAAATCATGGATCAAATATGCTAACAATTTCTAGCTTACAATAACAGTCATCATCGTTGGCATACATCAATTGGTCTAATAGTTTTTCTTTTTTATCATTAAGATTTGTTAATACTAACAAACCTAACCCTAGTGCGTCATGCAACTTACCTATAAAATTCAAAACTGTTTCCTCCACTCACATAACCCTAACCATGTGCAATCATATTCTTTAATACTAATCATCTATGATCTCCAATCATCACTTTAATCATGAAAGCACACATAACATCATCATCATAACATCATAACAGCGATTTCTCCTAACAGTCCTGCTAATCTATGTTCATTAATAAATCATTATGAAGATTTCGAATCAGCCGATTTATCCAACTCCTATCGAGTTTTCTTTTGTTCTTAACTACTTTCAATGATCATATAACCAGCAAATCCGGTCATTCGGTTATTACTATCATCTATCTTAACACTATAAAACCATCCTATAAATATTACAAACGTGCATGACCAGGTTGTACCCTATTCTTAATCGTTTGTACGTTTTCATGAAAAAAAACCCATCATGTTTCCTACATTTCTAATCCTATTCACAGCAAACCCGAAACAACAATTACCAAACTTGTTCATGCTTTCATTTCATAACTCGAAATCACGAGGAAACAAGATAAAGACGCCCATACGTTTAAATCATCAGACACTTCTTATACTTCAGGTTAAAACATCAAGATGATACAAAACAACTTCAGCAGGTGTTCATTTTAAATCTTTGCGGCAATTCATAATCTATTTCATTCAAGCATAAGCATTTATAAAAACCAAGAGATAAGACACAGACATTCAAAGATGATGTTCTACTGACCAGGAGAAACGGAGGATCAAAGGAGGGAATACAGCCGCCACTACTATACGAGTTGGAGCTCCGCTGCGGTCATGACCAATCCGAACCAAAGCACTGTTGACCCGAACAAACATGTTGGACCCCGTCGCTGCCGCCGGAACAATTCGTCAGACCGAACAGCCGTGCCGCCGCCGTCGCGTTCGTCATCTCTGGCCATCGGCCCTCTGTCTGCGGCTCCCTCTCTCTCTCTCTCTCGTCACCGATTGCCTCTCTAATTGCTCCCTCAACTCTCTGATTTGCCATGGTGCGCCGCCACCAGACGGTGGTGGTCGGCGGTTTGATGGAGAGGGAAGGTGGGGGTTGAGGAGGTGTAGTGAAGAAGAAAGGTGAAGATGGGATCGGCCAGGAGAATCGGCGCCCGTGGAGTCGCCAGAAAATGGCTCCGGTCGCCGGAGGTGAAGGGGAGTAGGAGATGTGCGGCTGCATAGGTGATAGGACGATGGTATGAGGAAGAGGAAACTGCCGTTGAATTGTATGGGAGCCTAGGATTTTTAATATTTTATGTGCATTGCAACCATAAGGAGGCCATAAGCCTATGCATGAAAACGTGAATCCCTACTAAGAGGGTTGGGCTCAGTTTGGGCTTGGTAAAGGTTTGGGCCTATATAAACGACTGGTGAAGAAGTGTGTGACCAGAAATAGTGTGCGGCCCACTTTGTAACAACAACGCTAGCATTTAACAAATAACAATCATGCACAAACAATTTACATTTATCCACCTTACATGACACATCCCTAAATATCACGTAATACAGAACATGAAGAGTACGAAACGAGTTAAATGTTACGAGGTTAGGTGATTCTAACCTTGGAAGTTCGGGTTGTCACAGTATTAGGAATGGATTGGTTGGTAGCCAATCGTGCCAGTATTTTATGTGATCAAAAGTCAGTACAAGTAAGTACACCAAGTGTTAAAAAGATCACAATCTAAGGAGATAAGCCAACCAGGTCAGCAAAATTCATCTCCATGATGAAAGCTGCAAGTTGTGCAAGGAAAGGAGCCATAGTGTATATGATTTCTATAATCATTAACACTAAAGGAAAAGAATTAAAAGATATTCCTGTAATATCTAAATTCTCAGATGTTTTTACAGAAGAATTACCTAGATTACCACCAGATAGAAAGGTTGAATTTAGACTTCACCTAATACCAGGGACAACACCGAATGCCAAAGCACCATATCGACTAGCACCAACGGAGATGCAGGAACTGAAGAAACAATTGGACGAACTTCTTGACAAAGGTTTAATACAACCTAGTTCATCCCCATGGGGAGCGCCGATTTTGTTTGTTAAGAAGAAAGACGGATCAATGCGTATGTGCATTGATTACCGAGAATTAAACAAGATTACGATTAAAAATCGGTACCCACTACCGAAATCAACTTCAAGGAGCTCGATTCTTTTCTAAGATCGACTTACGTTCTGGATATCATCAATTGAAAGTACAGGAAAAGCACATTCCTAAAACTGCTTTCTGAACAAGGTACGGTCATTATGAATTTACAGTCATGCCATTTGGTTTAACCAATGCCCCAGCCACATTTATGGACATGATGAACAGGATATGTAAACCATACCTGGATAAATTTGTAATTGTCTTTATAGATGATATTTTAATTTACTCTAAAAGTAAAGAGGAACATGCAGAGCATCTGCATACACTTCTGACATTATTGAGAAAAAGAAGCTTTATGCTAAATTCTCAAAATGTGAATTCTGGTTACAAGAAGTCCAATTCATTGGACATTTGGTTAATCATGAAGGAATTCGTGTGAATCCCACAAAAATCGAGTCAATTACCAAATGGAAAGTCCCTGAGTCGCCAACGGAAGTAAGGAGTTTTCTTGGACTGGCAGCTTATTATAGACGATTTGTCCAAGATTTCTCTAGAATAGCCATTCCATTAACCAAACTGACCTGCAAATCAGTTAAGTTTGAATGGGGACCAAAACAGGAAGAAGCCTTTAGGATTCTTAAGCAAAGGATAACCAACGCACCCATACTCACATTACCAGAAGGAACTGGAGACTTTATAGTCTATTGTGATGCGTCTAAGTTAGGATATGGATACGTGTTGATGCAACGTCAAAAGGTTATAGCTTATGCCTGCAGACAACTTAAGAAACATGAAGAGAATTACACAACCCATGATCTTGAATTAGGAGCCATAGTTTTTGCCTTAAGATTTGGAGACACTATCTATACGGAAGTAAGTTTGTTGTCTTCACGGATCATAAGAGTTTAAGGTATATTTTTGGGCAAAAGGAATTAAATATGAGATAGAGACGCTGGATGGAAATTCTTAGTGATTATGATTGTGATATCCAGTATCATGCAGGAAAAACTAATGTAGTAGTTGATGCTTTAAGCCGAAAGTATCATGAAAAGCCGAAACGAGTACGCTCTCTCAGATTAAATATGTAGATAGATTTAAATGAGCAAATTAAAGAAGTATAGGAAACAACATTCAAGGACGATGCTGAAGGTTTAAAAGGAATGATTAAGGAATTAGAACAAGGATCAGATGGAATTTGGAAGTTCCATAAGAAAAGGATGTGGATACCTAAACAAGGAAACCTACGCCACAGAATTCTAGAAGAAGCCCATAAGTCTAAGTATACGATACATCCCGGTAGTGATAAGATGTATCAAGATCTAAGAAATAATTTCTTGTGGATAGGAATGAAAAAGGATATAGCAAACTATGTTGCTAAATGTCTAACATGTTCACAGGTGAAAGCTGAATATCAGAAACCCTCAGGATTATTACAACAACTAGAAATGCCAATATGGAAATGGGAATTGATAACAATGGACTTTGTTACCAAATTACCTAAAACACGAAAAGGTAATGATACAATCTGGGTGATTTTAGACAGATTGACTAAATCTGCTCATTTCTTACCAATAAAGGAAACTTTCAGTATGGAACAGTTAGCCAAGTTATATGTAAATGAAATAGTTTCATTACATGGAATTCCTTTATCTATTGTATCTGATAGAGATAGTCGTTTTACTTCTCATTTTTGGACAAGTTCCAAAAATACAATGGGAACCAGGTTAAATCTAAGCACAACTTATCATCCATAAACAGATGGACAAAGCGAAAGGATAATACAAACGAAGGAAGATATGCTTAGAGCCTGTGTAATTGATTTCGGAGGAAATTGTGACGATCATTTGCCATTAATAGAATTTTCTTACAATAACAGCTATTATACTAGCATTAATGTTGCACCATTTGAAACACTTGATGGACGAAAGTGCCGAACTCCAGTCTGTTGGGTAGAAATTGGAGAAAAGTAACTATCTGGACCAGAGATAGTACAAGAAACAACGGACAAGATTATTCAAGTCAAGGAAAGATTAAACCAGCACGAGATCGTCAAAAGAGTTATGCAAATAACAGACGAAAATCATTAGAATTTCAAGTTGGAGATAAGGTATTATTAAAAGTTTCTCCATGAAAAGGAGTAGTCAGATTTGTTAAAAGACGAAAGCTAAGCCCCAGGTATGTTAGACCTTTTGAGATTATCAAAAGGATAGGACCCGTAGCTTATCAGCTACAAATGCCAGAGGAGATGACAGGAATACATGATGTGTTTCATGTATGTAATCTCAAGAAATGCTTTGCAGACGAATCATTAGTGATACCTCTTAAGACATAGAGGTCAAAGTGAAATGGGATTCCAAGAGAGGATCAGAATACACTTGGGAGCTCGAGTCTGAGATGCAAAGGAAATATCCACACCTATTCCAGTAGACCTCGAGGACGAGATCTAAAACATGGTGGGGAGGATATAACAACCCTCATAAAACCCCTTAACATAACCCTAAACGTTACTATTATACCCCGTATACGTGTTTAAGGCCCAAAAATACAGTTCGATTAACAAAAATTAAATAAAAATGAATATACGAAGCCCTCGCGAGCCGCGACCCGGTCTTCCAAGGCTGTCGCGGGGCGCGACGTTGTGACACCAGGCCAAACCCTGATTCGCCACGTGTCTGGTTACACGACTAAGCTACCTGGTTGACTCACCAAGGCTAGAGCCTAGCTAGCCTACCTCGCGGGCCGCGAAGGCCGAGCCCGTATCTCTCGCGGGGCGTGAGCTGCCATTCGAGCAGCCTATCTAAGGGGGTCGAGAGCTCATGTGATCAACGTTCAATTCTAAAATCTCTCTCTCAACTTCGGATAGTCAAAACTCTCGGGTATTATACCCCTAAAAATCGAAGCTCTGCCTCGTTGTAAGTATTATAACCCCCGATCACGTATTTGTTACCCTACCCGATTGATCTAGGGCTCCGTAACGCATGTCAAGACTCTGTCTGACTCAGTTCGTTGGAGTTATGTCTCGTGTTGTACGGCTAATGTGATTTGGGTTATCTTACTAACACGTGTGCATTGTTTAATTTTTAATTGATAATAACCAGGAGATTCACCAGGAAGCTTTAGTTTTACCTAAGTATACAATGTGAGTACATCTTGCTTTCTATCACCTTTTTGTAAATCACTTTTGTGAGTCAAAATGTTTTACTAAAACCTCAATGTTTTAAATTTATACTTAACAGTGATTGAGTCTATGTATTCTACAATTACTGCCGGTATGTTGGGGTTTTGTATACATTATTATAATCCGTTACTATTGGACAAAGAGTTGGCCAATGAGTAACATGACCCACAAGTCAGGTGTTGACAGTACTGAATGAGTAACTGGGTAGATATAAACATTGTAATCGCTCTCAATACTGTAAAGTTATAAAACTGTTTTGATTAAACTGGGATGCACTAGCCAGTATTTTTTGCTGATAAGACCTTTTTAAAACGCGTTTCAGGTAACTTAATGTGAAGCTAATAGAAGTCAGCTGGAGAGCACTGAAGACTTGGAAAAGTGGCTATAAAAGTTACCTAAATAAAAAGGAGATTTTGAATTCAATAAATCAGGGTTTATCCCTACAAATGTATTGTAATAGAAAACTTGGATTTTATCCCATTATATATATAAAAAGTGTTTTAACTCTGATAAATATTTCCTAACTACGGTCCTGATCTCTCATTTTGTAACACCTCGAAAAATTACGTCCAATGATGTATTGACACGTGTCATAAGGTTCCGGTATGTGAAAGTATACTTTGGAGGGACTAAAAGTGACAAACAGTGAAAACTATGGAACGTAAGGGTCCAAAGTGTCAACAATGGATAAATAGACTCTATGATAACCCTACATAATGATTATAACCTTAAACGGATGGTTCATGGATCATACGACGCGAAAATTGCACAAAAGTGAGGAATTGCAAACTATAGGGGCCAAAAGTGTCAACATGTTTAATTTATACCTCTGAGTGAACTTTTGGCAGACCCGAAGCTTTATAATGCTAAAACATACTCACTAGAATATATGGTTAAAATTTCATGAAGTTTCGTCAACGTATGAGAAAGTTATGGCCAAAACCGTACTTGAAGGGCTAAAAGCGTCAACGTCGAATTTCATGGCTTTTCGGTTGAGCGCAAAGTTATCCGAGGACATTACCATGTTGGTAAATGTCCTAAGGTTCTTAGAAACCAAGTTTGGGGGTTTACGAGTCAAAATAAGCAGCCGAAACATCGCGTGCAAGTTCAGGGACCAAAGCTGCCAAATTGGAAATTAGTTTGGCTGATCAGAGGTCAGGCGACCCGCCTGGACTGACCCAAGCGGGCCGCGTGGGACTGCCAGTACCAAAAATTCGCGAAAATTGTAATTTAAGTCCGAAATTGAAGTGTATACCAGCTGTTAGCACCTCCTTTTGCTTCAATTAAATGTCTTGCATGGCTAGGACAACAGTGTGCTACTCCCAAGCCTCTGAATTCAGCTTTAAAGCAGATCAAAGCTCATTTTCTTGGCATTCCCTTTGTGATCAAGAAGCTCTCATTTGCAAGAACTCTCTCAAGACCTTCTGGAGCATTTCTGGACATCAAGGCCGATTCCAAGTGTTAGATAAGCTTCAATAGGACCTTGGTAAGCTTCTAATTCAGTCCTTAATTCGTTCTTGCATCGATTATTAGTAAAAGTCAAACTGATTGTTCATATACTTTGACTTTCTGATTAAACGAGTTTCACTCAGTCATTTCTCAAATTGAAACCAGATATATGTTGGTATTTATGTGGGAAACAAACCCTCCAAAGGGTAATCTCTGATTTCCACTACATGCATGCTAATTGTCGAGTCAAACTTGTTTCTAAAAAGTCAACAGAAGTTGTTTTTGTGAAAAAATAGCTTAAATGGCAATATAAATGACATGCAATCTGTTTGATCATCATAGATAGCTTTATAATGAATATAAGAATGTGTTTTACCATGATCAACTCGACAATCTTTAGTATAAATACGAATCGGAACCGAAAGTCTTGTAAAACGACTATTTCGTAGACTATCGATTCGGATTCGTACATGCATGTTTGAGATCTGTATTGGAGAGTATTTTTTACTATTTTTATTTTGGTAAAACTCTCTGGAATTTTTGTTGTTTGAGTCTATACTTAGCCGATTCATTTGCATGTTTCCGATTATACTTAAAAGTTGACTATTTTGCCCTCTTTGATATAAAACGTGATTTTTGGAAAAGTGAAAGAGTAGAAATCTTTATTGCTAATATATAAACTTGCACCGAAAATTTCGGATCAGTTGGTGGTCCAGATTTTGAGTTATGGCCATTAGCGTAAAACTATGTTCTTAAGTTACATAAACGGCCCTTTTCGCATATAACCCATTTCTGGCCACGTTTTGATACAAAACTTTTTACCCACTGATGTTATATATTATTTTGGGATTTTTGATGATTTTTATTTAATTTTTGGCTGGTCGTATCTTAGATCGCTTAGTTATTTCGGTTTATGTCGGTTTTGACCGTTTAGGCCATAAAATGAGTTTTATGCATTCTTTTGACCCGAAACCTTTTCCTACTGATTTTATATGTTAAATAAATTATTTTAAGTATTCTAGAAATATAAAAATCCTAGATTTATTTTGAAAACCCGGAAACGGCGTTAAATCGCATTTTAAGCATTTTTAGCGCATAGTAAGCGTTATACTCATTTTTAACCTATAAGACTTATACCTACTGATGTAATTAGTATATTTTCATATAATAACAGTAAGTATAAGTATATGAACTCAGGTTTCCAGTTTTGGCAGTTTTAGCCCTTGTGAAATTACTAAAATACCCCTACGGTGCATAGTTTGATTTTAAATGTTAAGTTTGGTATATGGGTCATACCCTACTGTTATAATATGTTAAATGAAGTATATTTACTGTACAAACCAGACCCGAAATTCAGATTTCTAATTTGACTCTTTTATACTCTTTTAAATGACCAAAATGCCCTTATAAGGCATAAATTGAGTTTAAAACCATTCCGGGCAATATAGGACATAACTTACTGATATTATATCATATTTAAAGCATATTATCTCAGGGAACTTGCATTTGACTCTTTTGGCTACCCGTAACGCCCTTTTTGCGTTCGGTTCGGTTTACGTAACTAGTTTGCGTAAATTGACCGAAACGGGTCAAACGTTATCATTTTTATCTCAAAATCCAGAATGTATTTAGTATACCCATATTATACAAGTATTTAAACTTGTCGGGTCTAAATCACATTCTATCCGGTCTTTCGCTTAATCGTGCGCTTGTACCGTATCGTCCTTAAAACTAACTGGTCAAAGCTTAGGCTTAAATAAAAGACCCGTTAGAAATCTAATAGGTTATTATAAACCTTTGTTCCAGATTAGGAGGCCCAGTAAAAGCTACCAACACTTATCATTTGTGACTTATACTTGCTCAGGTAAATACATTTTGACTTATTTTCCCTATACGGGCTTGGGTACGGTATTTAAAATACCGCTTGATCGGGCGCACAAGTCCTGCACCTTATGGGTGTACAGTCTTGAATAGCTTGTGCGACTCGTTTAAACAGTCTTGTCTTACTTTAGGCTTTGGGGGGTTATTGACCGTGTCCCGGATATCCTTGGCATTATCTTACGAGATGGCCACGACCAGAGCACGGGGTGTAGGCGTACACTCGGCGTGTATAACTCTTTAATGTGGTGTGTCATTTAATCTTTAGCCCGGACAGTAGATCCCGGGCCACCAAAGATACGAGTGCATGTAATTTGTTCACAAGTTTATATTGCATAATTATCCCAAGTTAATAAAAATATTTATGCCTTGTGCATTTAAATCAATTTTCAATCATTTTCAAAATGAGTCAGTCGATTTGTATTTACCAGTGTAAACTGACGTATTTTTCCCAAAAGGTTAAGTGCAGGTACTATACGAACTAGGCTGGCTGTTTCCTAAGAGCGTCCACTATAGTCTCGCAAGCTCGGACGACAAATAAACTGTTGAACAAATTTTATCTTATTTTTATTTGATCCGCCTGTGGATCCGTTTCAACTACTGTGATATTTATTATTGCACTTTATTTAAAAGTTGAAATGTATCTATTCTGCTTCCGCTGTGCATTATTATATTGTGTTGATTGTCTATGACGTTGCCAACTACGTCACTGTACCCCACACCGGGCCCACCGGTGACACGTGGAAATAGGGGTGTGACACATTTCCGCTGCAAAATTAATAAACACCGATACCACCCGCTCTACGTAATCTCCGCGGCCGCCCGCTCACGTGGCAGGGTTCGGGTGCTACGACAAAGGAGAAGCCATAGTAAATAGCATCAATGATTACATATGAAACATTCTTATGAGTATGTAAGCCGCTTAGACTAAAGAGCTTGTAGTTTAGTGATATTAAATAATGCAGTAAGGTGTTGCCCCCAAGTAGTGTAAATTCTAGTCTCATAGTGGTTTGTCGTATGTAGATGTAATAGTTAGGACTAGATTTAGTGGATGTGCAATTTAAGAGTAGATTTAGTGAGCGTATGTAAGTTTGTTGTTCTAAAAATATATGTAAGCCCCTCGGGTTTGGAGACTCGATACTCTCTCAACTACCTTCGCTATCTCGAGTCTCGTACTCTCTTTGACCTTTCCCAAGGAAAAAATATTTTCTCATTCTAGCGTCAGAGTTTGGTAAAAAAAATTTACGGCTCTCACTATAATGAGTTATTTCTTTAGCATGTCTGGTCAAGCCATCATAGATGGAGAAGTTTTCATATTCAGGTCCTAGATAGAGAACTTTTCGATCCTGGTCCTGGACTGCTCTTTTGAAATAAGATAGTGTTAACTTTTGGTAATTAACTGATTTTAGTTTTGGTTTTTTATAGAAATCACTTGTGATGCATTTAATATATGCTTTCAACCATGGATCCATTATTAATCTTTCTTTAGGGATCAATGCCTGATGAAATAGTGGTTAACTGAGAGGTTAGTCTACGTGTCTCGTCGAGTAGGATTAATCCCTTCTTTCCTCGATTGATGGTCGAGTCGTCCTCTAATTCGTCTCCTGCACAATGAAAACACACTGTGACTCGTAACAAGGAGGATGGGGTGGCGGTTTCTCCTTGTTACCACTCTCCAGCGTGAGAATAAGTATTTGCCTGGGAGCAAGATAAGTATTTAAGTAGTATTTGTGAGAGAGCAGAATAGCGTTACCTCAAACCTGGTTCGGGATGGGTATTTATAGCCGAAGAGTGAAGGAGATGGGCATAGGCCTTACTGATAACGCGTAACCTTTTGTAGGTGTGTCAGGAGCGCAGGTCATGGGAGTGTGCGGTAATCTTAGCATAAACTAAACATTCCTATTGCCAGTATGCGCGTGTCTGCACATGACCGCAACCTGAAAATGTGTTTGACAGAAAATGAATGGTAGTAGCCACTATCATTCTTGGTAGAGGTTACCGCAGCCCTAGTATGTTGACGAAAACGTCCATTTTCATACACAAGGTGGTCTTCTCATCTTTCCATGCAGTGGGAAAGCAAACCGGGTTCGCGCGTGCCCGCACAAACGCAGGTGAGTCCTTGTCGATAGGGGTAACGAGCTGGGTGATGGTCACTCGCGCCCCTTCAATGTCGATATCGTTCAGTTTATTCATTTGCATGGCCTAATTGCGCAATTTATTGACTTTTGGATTTTGTGACCAAATATTACATAATTTATTTTATATTTACTAGGTTTAACTAGATGAACAAACTAAATCATTTTAGTCACTAAGGTTTGATCAAAATTGTTACTTTAGTACAAATAGTTTTTTTTTTTGCCATTTTAGTCCAAATAGTTTTGTTTTCTGCCGTTTTAGTCCCTGACTTTTGTCATTTTTGCCATTTTCATCGACCACCACCACCACCTCCCACCCCATCACAACCTTCTATCATCGCCACCACTTGCCTGTACCGTCACCACCCACCCACCCCACCCCACCACCCACCATTTCCACCACCAGTGGCCACTTTTCCGCCACCCACGTCATCAACCAACACCACCGCCATCAATCGTAAAAACCAACAACCACCATCTTCACTGTAAACCGGCACAACGCCATCCCTATACCATCACACCTGCAAAAAAAAGAAAGAAAAATGTGGTTTGACCAAAATTCACCTAAGTTAACTAAATTTTTTGAATGGACTTAGTGGGTTGGATGAAAATGGCAAAAATGACAAAAGTTAAGGACTAAAATGACAGAAAAAAATGACAAAACTATTTGGACTAAAATGAAAAGAAAAAAAATTATTTGGATTAAAGTGACAATTTTAGTAAAACCTCAGGGACTAAAATAGCAATTTACTCTAAAAGAAATAAAGTACAAAAAGAATATTTATGTGAGTTTCTAACGGTTAAGAAAGACGTATTCTAGCTTGTAAATTTTAAAAGAACTTAAACCATAAAATTAACGTTGTGAACTTAAATTATTGGTCAAAAGTATCTCTTAACCACTTGTTAATAAACTAAGGTTTATAACTTTTGGCCATATTTAATTCGTCTGAATCGTAACCCAATGACAAACATCCAAACCAATTAGGTGTGGTTCAGTTGCCATGTTCGGTTTTGGAGCGAGTTATAACCGAACTGTAATTTTTGAATAAAAAACAAAATCGAGCTGATGGTTATCAGTTTGGGTTGAGTATTTCGCTAATGTTATGATGGCTTCGATTTGGCTAATCGGTTTTTTACTCACCCCTATTATCTTATGGATGTCACTTTTCTGTTCAAGAAAAAACACTTTATTTTAAACATCTTGCGTTAATGTCATTTCTAAAATATCGTTTTAACTAGTTTCTTTTCCTTGATTCATTTACCTTTCTGGTACTTCCCGAACCGATCACATGATTTACATGATTATTGATACACTATTGTGTAGGGCTTATTATTTTCTTTGCTTCAATAATAATAAAAGGTTAAGACATGTTTTGTAGTATTATTACATAGCTTTTTGAATATACACACACGTGGGTATTTATTTACTTATTTAGGGTGGAAGGAGACAAGGAGTGCTCCCCAAATGGGGAGTGGTAAAAAATTTTTTAACTAATAATATCATGTCATGTCAACTTCCCCAATCATTTTCAAATTTGCACTCCAGTCGTAGGGGTGCTCAAACACATGAAGATTGGTAAACATTTAAAAAAATTGTGATTGTTTGAAAAAGGGTAGGGCCCACCATTAATCATCTATCTCTCCTCTATCTCTTCTCTTCTCTTTTCGATGAGTATTCACCGTTTTGGGTAATCACCAAACACCGAATGGGGGCTGGCGGCCCATTGCCGCACGGTAAGGTGGGGTTACCGAAGGGGTCACCGAAGTTGCCAATTCCACCCTTTATGTATTCATGTTTTTATATGTATGTATTTTATATATGTGAATCTGTGAGTATGTACAATTGTACATGATGCCATAGGCCATAGCCCCATATAATCCCAAAAGGTTAAAAGGAGAATGAAGACACATGTCCGAGGCCGGACATGATCCCAGAGACGAACCGGACTACACTCGGGCGGGCATCCAAAGCATGTCCACCCCACGCCAGAAAACTCCGAGGATGAGCCCCCGTTCAAGTGCGTCCAAACGGATGACGTCATCTCAGATGACTACTATAAATACCCCCTCAAGTACAAATCCAAGTACGATTTCTCTGAACCTTCGTCCCTATTTTCTCTCTCTATTTTCTCTCTCTACCAATACTTATCCTCACGCCGGAGGGTGGTCGCAGAGTGGCCCTCCCATCTCTGCGGCGAGCCTAACGGTTTTCTGTTTTGCAGGAAACTCTTCCAACCTTTAACAAGATCCAGATCTTCATTTACAGGCTTCGGCCTGAACTTGACTTCCTGGTTCTTCAATTGGCGCCATCCGATCTTAAAGCTCTTAGTCCTTCACTTTAGTGAACTTCTTGAGCAAAGAACTGACAAATGGCGGCCCCAGGTTCTTTGAATTTGGGATCCACGGCTGTTAGCACGCAAGTTACTACACCAGCAAGTATTGTCTCTTCGACCTCAGCCACTTTAAGCTCAGGTCCGGGGACAACCTTGCCTTTCATCTTACTCCCTACTTCGCAAACATCAGAGTTCGATGCAGAATTTCTCGCCAAAAACGCAAGTCTTCTACGAAGATTAAAAGCACAACAGGCCAGAGATGAACAGATCCTCGGTTTGCGAACCAGGCTCTTTCATGACGAAGCACCAACGGGGACTATGGGCCCGACAATGATCACTCCTACATTTTCCACAATCGTCACTTCGGAAACATATACTGGATATGTACAAGGTTCCTCCGGACCTTCACCAGTAATGACCACGCGAAATGAAACACAGATGGATGTAATTAGCGATCCGGAACTCACCAAGCCATACCATCCAGTTTCTATGACAGCCAAGTCGAAGTTTAGTGCTCGTATAACACATGCCAAACTTCCTCCAAAGCTCAAAATGCCAACTACGGTGAAAAAGTACGACGGCACAACTGATCCGGATGATCATATGTTCGATTTTGACGGAGCTGCACGAGTTGAACAATGGCCGATGCCAGCATGGTGCTTTATGTTCGCACAAACTCTAACTGGAGCCGCACGAGTATGGTTCGATGCGTTGAATGAAGGTGAGATCAACGACTTTGAGGAGTTCCGAAGGTTATTCCTCCAAAATTTCAGCCAACAAAGGCATTACTCTAAGGAAATTACCGAAGTCCACAACATCCGAAGAAAGGACGGAGAGTCTTTAGACAGTTTCATTGACCGGTTTAACCGGGAAAACATGCAGATCAGTGGGGTAGTTGATCAACTGCGGATCTCCGGATTTTGTCACGGCGTTCGAAATAATCAGTTAGTTGAAAAATTGCACGAAAATCTCCCGAAGACGATGGAGGTACTAATGGAACGGGCTAGAGCTTTCGCTCGAGGCAAGAATGCATGTAATCCTACTCCAGAATCAGATCACAAGATGTCTTCATGGAAGAAAAATGGTGGATCGGTGTTTGACAAGACTCCACCGGGGAGCAGGGGACGATCACACCCTTACAGTAGAAACGACAGACCTCCGCGAGGGAAAAGCTCCGGATCACGATTTTACAATTTATCGGATCTCTCCAAAACTCCCAGTGAAATTCTCAGTGCGGAGGGGATGAATTTCCCCGCCCCACCAAAACTTCGAAACCCAGGAGACAAAAATTCTAAGAAATATTGTGACTACCATCATGCTCGGGGTCACAACACAGATGACTGTTGGTCTTTGAAGCAAGAAATAGAAAAGGCAGTACGGTCCGGGAAGCTATCGCACCTAGTCAAAGAAGTAAAGGAAGGAAAATCTTCTGGAAATTCGGGAGACAATCCGAATAATCAGCCGGCAATTTGCATGATCCGCAGGGCAAACAACCAAGGCATCAAGCGGACCAGTCAGCATTTGGCCGCCTGGATGCAGCAACCCATTGGTTTCCCACCTGTCAGCTTGGAAGATATCAAGGACGGACCGGTCATAGTGTCCGCAATCATTGCAGGACACAAGGTTCGGAGAGTATACGTCGACAGTGGAAGCGCCACCGAGATTATGTACAAGCAGTGCTTTCAACAGTTAGCCCCACAGACAAAGGCGAAATTGCTCCAACTGTCAATGCCTCTGGTCAGTTTCTCCGGAGAAGTGGTTCAGCCTTTGGGCCAAATCACTCTCCCAACAACGATGGGGGAAGGGAGTTTGGTTCGAACTGTCAACTTGACGTATCTAGTGGTTGAAGCACGATCCGTCCACAATGTCATACTCGGAAGACCTGGTATGTGCGCCTTCGGAATGATCAGTTCAACTATACATGGAGCGTTAAAATTCCCCACTGAAGCCGGAATAGCAACACTATACTCCGAATCAACAATCGGTGTCGCTGAAATACGACAAAGCGAGGGTAATGCCGAACCTCCTAATACTCTCACAGAAGAATGGGCTATACACCCACATTTTCCAGAACAAAAAATTGCAATCGGGGCTCAACTTCCCAAGCAAACTAAGAAGAAGCTGTGGAAACTACTGTCCAATTCACTTGATGTGTTCGCCTGGCAAACCTCCGATATGGTTGGAATTCCCCGGTGTTTGGCCGAACATAAGTTAAAAGTGTCACACTCAATAAAACCAGTAGCCCAGAGAAAAAGAAACATGGCTCCGGCTCGTAACAAGGCCATCTCCGAAGACGTACGAAAGTTGTTGAGCGCCGGTATTATAAGAGAGGTGCGTTACCAAACCTGGGTCTCCAATCCAGTAATGGTAACCAAGAAGGATAAAACCTGGAGGATGTGCGTTGATTTTTCAGATCTAAACAATGCGTGCCCAAAGGATTGCTATCCTTTGCCGGAGATTGATTTAAAGATAGACTCCCTCTCAAGTTTCCGTCTCAAGTGCTTCTTGGATGCGTATAAGGGTTATCATCAAATCCAAATGGCTTCGGAAGACGAAGATAAGACCGCGTTCGTAACAAACGAGGGACTGTTCTGTTATACTAAAATGCCATTCGGTTTAAAAAACGCCAGAGCCACATACCAGAGATTGATGGATAAAGCGTTCAAAGATCAGATCGGAAGAAACTTGGAGATCTATGTCGATGACTTGGTCATAAAAAGCCGGGCGGAAGACGACATGATAGATGACATACTCGAAACCTTTACAAGGCTTCGGAGTATCAACCTCAAACTCAATCCCAAAAAATGCTCTTTTGGCTTGGAAGAGGGAAAATTCCTCGGGGTATGGGTTACACGATCCGGAATCCAGGCGCACCCGGATAAAATCAAGGCAGTGGTCTCCATGCAGCCTCCTAAAACCATCAAAGAGATCCAATCCCTAAATGGAAAACTCATCGCTCTTCATCGTTTTGTTTCAAAAGCGGCAGACCGCTCCATCCCTTTCATGAATGTATTAAAAAAGCGAACAGCAAAAGGCCAAATAGAGTGGACGCCAGAAGCAGACTCGGCATTTCAGGAGTTAAAGGTATGCCTCGGGTCCCTGCCCACTTTGACCGCACCCTCTACCGGAGAAACTGTCACGGTATATTTATCTGCGTCCCACTTTGCGATAAGTACAGTACTCGTAGTACACCGGAACCAGGCGCAAATCCCGGTCTATTATGTAAGCCGTATCCTGAAAGACTATGAAACTCGGTACCCAATGATCGAAAAATTGGCACTCGCCTTGGTGCATGCTTCCAGACGCCTCCGAAGGTACTTCCAAGCTTTTAATATTGAAGTACAGACTGATCTCCAGATCCAGCAAATCCTCAGGAAGCCAGAGGTCTCCGGACGTCTCACCAAATGGGCAATAGAGCTCAGTGCCTTTGATATCACCTATCGTACCAGAGGTCCAGTAAAAGGGCAGGCAGTAGCTGATTTCCTCACAGAAGTCCCGACCGGAGAAAGCGTCAAAGGAAAACCCATCTTACCGAAGGTATGGAACCTGTATACGGACGGGGCTTCCAGTAAAGAAGGGTCGGGAGCAGGGTTAATTCTAATAGATCCGGAGGGAATAGAGTACACTTACGCATTGCGTTTCGAATTCAAGACGTCAAATAATGAAGCAGAGTATGAGGCTCTCCTTGCAGGCTTGCAAACCGCAGCCAAAGCAGGTGCAACCTCCGTGTTAGCTCATGTCGATTCACTGTTGGTAGCCAATCAAGTCAGTGGCGAATACGAGGCACGAGAGGATAATATGGTTCGGTATCTACAGCAGGTCAACAGTTTAATCTCCTCTTTCGATTCCTGCAAAATAGTGCACATACCGAGGAGCAAAAACAAAAAAGCCGATGCTTTGAGCAAACTGGCATCCGTAGCATTCTGCCATTTATCAAAAGAGGTTCTAGTCGAGACCCTGCAGATTCCGGCCATCCAACAGACAAGGCCAGTCATGTCAGTTTCCGTGTCCGAAAAGTCTTGGATGACTCCGATCGTAGATTACTTGAAAAATGGGACGCTTCCAGAAGACAAGGCTCAGGCACGGAAGTTAAAAGTGAAAGCGCTGCAATATCAGATGCACGATGGTCAGCTCTACAGGAAAACCTTTTTAGGTCCGCTCCTAAAATGCCTAACCCCAGAGGAAGCAAGTTACGTTATAAGGGAGATACATTGGGGAATATGCGGCATCCACGCGGGGCCAAGGATGGTTATTGCAAAAGTCATGAACGCCGGGTATTTCTGGCCAGGAATGCATCAAAGCGCAGTAAACGAGCTCCAGTCATGCGAAGATTGCCAACGCCACGCTCCTGTAAGTCATCGTGCCAAAAACAATCTCGTACCTGTAACCTCGGCTTAGCCATTCCAGAAATGGGGAATTGACATCGTAGGTCCTTTCCCCGTCTCCACCGGAGGAGTAAGATTCCTGCTGGTTGCCATCGACTACTTCACTAAATGGGTTGAAGCTAAACCCCTCCGGACGATCACAGGAGACCAAGTGCTGAGGTTCGCATGGGAAAACATAGTGTGCAGGTTCGGAATGCCTCTTTGCATAGTGAGCGACAATGGTAAACAGTTTGCGGAGAAGCCGTTTAAAACATGGTGCCAAAGAATGAACATCGAACAGAGCTTCGCTTCGGTGGCCCATCCCCAGGCCAACGGGCAGGTGGAAAGAACCAACCGGAGTATCGTGGAAGGAATTAAAAAACGGTTGGGGAAGGAAGGCGTTTCATGGGCAGACGAGCTTCCGCATGTCCTATGGGCACACCGAACCATGCCTAAAACAAGCAACAAAGAAACTCCTTTCAGCTTGACATACGGCACCGAAGCTGTCATACCCGCAGAGGTAGGGATCCCCACGCCCCGCATACAATTAAGCCAGCAAGAGAATGAAAGAGAACTCCGTTTAAACCTCGATTTAATCGAAGAGAGGAGAGAACTTGCGGCAATCCGGGAAGCCAAGTATAAAAAAGAGTTGGAAAAACACTACAACTCCAAAGTTAAAGAAACCCGGTTCAAAATCGGAGAATATGTTATGCGGAACAATGAAGCAAGCTTAGCTGAAGGAACGGGGAAGTTAGCCCCCAAGTGGGAAGGACCCTATCAGATCAAAACAGCAGGAAAAGACGGCGCGTATACTTTAAGCAAGATGGATGGAACCTCCGTTCCGCGTACCTGGAACGGAGTGCACCTAAAAAAGTGTTATCTTTAGAAGGTTTTTAAACAAATAATTGTTAAACGGAAGCTATGAGCTCCGTCATATTTTAATTTTCCTGTAAAGCGGATGTTTTTTCCCGCACCAGTTAAATTACAAGAACCGCGGAGGGTAGTACCCGCGGATTGATTAAAAATGTTTTTTACTTTGCATCTATCGGAGAAATTCAAACTCCGAACCTGATAAATAAAATGTTAAAAAGTTGCAACTCACAAATACTCATCGGCCGAATCCAGGGATCCAACCCTAAAAGGAAAAGACGAACTGGCATTGTTCGTATGTCCTTCAAGTTATCCTTAATAAGACAAAATCGGATCCGCATTTAACAAAAGAACGTTCTAGAAAAATTCAAAATGTACACCATTAACATGGACGCATGTGAAAAGTAGTTACATCAGATATAAACCGGACATAAACAACCGGAATAAGTTTTAATACCATTCACAAAAGGATAACAAACAAACAAAAGTAAAAACATCATTACAAGTCCAAAAAAGCAGGACATCTGTCAAAGTACCGAACGAGCTTTACATTCACCTGGACTAACTAAAAAATACCTAAGGTGCATACCCCAAAAAGCCGGGCATGTCCACCTCATTCATCCGACGAATCATCGCTAGCAAAGCGAAGGGCCTTCTTAATTTCAGGAAGGGGCGCGTCGCTGAGCTTCGGAAGATCTTCTATTACTGGGAACTTGAGAGTATCAAAACAAGCGACCGCCACCTTCAGCTCCTCCGTAGCATTACGATTCAACAGTGGAATCTCCTTGAAAGGAGTCTTTTTCTGCAAAGCATGAACGTAGCCGGAGTGCAGGCCCGAGTTAATGCCAACCGCGCTCATCGCATTATTGACCCCAGCCACGGCAGCAGTCATCTCCTTGCCCTTGTGAATATTCTTCGCTAGAAGCTGGGCACCTTCCGTAAGCATCCAAACTTTCGTCTCGCGGAGATCAGTCACTTCCGTTTTCAGAGAAGCATTCTCCCCCTCCATCTCCTCCAGACGACCCTTCAAATCAGCTTCCCCTGTTTTAAGCGCATCACGCTCTGGGAAAAAAGTTAGAGAAAATAGAAGAAGTAAGAATTTAATAAAACGGAAATATGAGCGTACCAGCCATCATACTCTCATACGCAAGACGGGCACCGCTGAGGGATTCCTCCATTTTCGCCAAAACCGCCTTGTGCTCTTCGTCCTTCTGTTTCATAGACTCAGAAAATACCTTGAATTCCGAAGAGATCTTATCCCTGTCCTCAGCAGCGGCCGCGGCAGCCGCCTGCGATGATTGATTCAGAGCCATCAAAGATGTGACCTTTTCTTGCTGAGTCCGAAGGTCTTGAGTCAGCTGGGCTACCTTCTTTTCCACCTCCGGGCTCTTAAGAATTTTACGTTTCAAGGAACGAACTTCCTTCTCCAAACTCTCCCGTACAGACTCCGCTTCCACCCACCTACGATAAAGTTCCGTCACGAATATGTTAGATTGAGCTTGATTAGTCAAAACCGCAGCCCCTAGATCCGGGTTTTTCATCTTCCGACTCCGAACATGGTCCATCGGAGTATTTATATTGAAAAGCATCATCTTAGCGGTCAAAACATCCAGGACCGTATCTTTGTTCCGAATGTCCCAGTCGGGAATAAACTTCTCCTCAGCGGTGGATGGGTCAATCTCCATATCTTCCGAGAACAGATCTGCATATCGAAAAAAGGACATCAACTCAGGTCCGAACCAAGACGAGGGAAGCGAAGACACTTGATCTTCCTCATCATCCATAAAATAGTCCGGACCCAGAGAAGAGCCCAAGTGCGTACCTGAAAAAGTGACCACCTTCGGCTCACTATGGGCCTTACCCTTATCCACGCCCACCGGATTCTCCATCTCCATGCTCTCCACCTCGCTATCAGGGACAAAACCACCCGAATAAGCTGGAGTCGGTTTACTGCGGGCTAAGGCCGCTTCTTCCCTTGAACTCTTACCCCCAGAAAGATGTTCGTCAAGCTCCTCCATCACAGTGCCTTCAGAATAAGAACTCCCCTTCGTCTTCTTCAATCTTGGCATGGGGAGAGAGTCGAAAGAGCGTATCTGAGCCGATTCACCCTTCCTCTTGCGGGAACGAATTACCAGATCAGTGTCCGCTCCAACGCTTTTACTCTTCAAAGATGAAGGCTGATTCAGAAGTGCCTCGTCCACACTGCGTATCTCCGGATCATCATCCACGTCGTCAAGAATGGACTTTTGCCCAGCATGAGATCCGGACGAACCTCCCGCCTCCTTAGAAGATGCCGGCACATGGGAAACCGCTTCAGCAGTGGCTTGTTCAGAAGAGTCCTTCGGAACGGAAGAGGTCGTTTCAGCAGCAGACGATACGGGTATGTTCGTATCCGCCTGACCACGAACGGGATGAGCAGAGGGTGCTACCTGCTTCATGAACGGAACGTCCTCTTGCTGCTCGAAATCAAAGTCAAAGGAGTCCATGCTCGGAACCTTTAAGGCATCAAGAAGCGACATCGCAGCACCTACATTTCCAAAATAAATAAAGAGTTAGCAAAACTATCAAATAAAAGAGCCGAAGGGGGTATAAAAAACCGGAACTTACGATCACTCTTCCGGCGTATAATCGGCCAATCCTTATCCCCCCGGGCCCACGAAAAACTGACTCGACCTAACCAAAGGAAATGCTCGGGAAGAGGACGAATAGGGGACTGATGCTCAATCAAAGCACGGACTAAGCTTTCGCTAAAAACAAAGTTTTCGTCAAGATCGAACGACATAGACTGGTCCTTAAAACGCCACCTCATGTCCTCCGGAAGGCAACGGTCGTCTAACCAAAAGAAGTTATCTTTCCAGTTTTTTAAACTAGACCGTTCGTTGGAAGACGGAGAAGGGACATTCTTCCGGTGTGCAAAAGTGTACCAGTCTCCGGCCGAGATAAACTCATAAAAATACCGGAAAACGTTCAAATCCGGTTTCTTATCGAGGGCTCGACAAGAAATCTCAAAATGGTTAACACGGCTAAGGCCGAATGGGTTAACCTGACAAACGTGAACTCTAAAAAACTGCAAAACCCTAATCAGAAAACGCGAAAAAGGAACCCTATAATTGGCGAAGTTACAGACGCGAGTGTAAAAGGGGAATTTCCCTTGACGAAAGGGGTATATGGCTTCCGTACTGGAAGAGAGGACCGGATGTAGATCTAAGGGAATCCTATATTCTCTAATAAACTTATCCAACTGACGTTGGGTAAGCACGCTCACACTCTCCGAAAGGTTCTCCTTACCCGGAGCCATAACTGTAAAAAGTAAAAAGGAACAAAGACGCACCTTTTTTCTTTGGAGAAGAAGAAGATACTAGAGAGGGTAACAGCAGAGGAGAATGAAAAAGAGAGAAAAAACGGTAAAAATGAAGTGGTGAAAAATTGAATTTATAGAAAAATATAAGTCGGTTGGGGCCAGTCACATCAACCGTCGCTTCCCACGATTCCCAACAAGGGTTCCGTTACCGTCACATGTAGGTGACCGACGGTCCAAATAGTGAAGGTCACCCACACCATACAAAACACGCCACGTAATTAATTTAAAACTACTCCTACAGTGACACGTCATCTGAACGGGATAAAAAAGCTTGGAATAATAGTTTGTCAAAGTCTTCATAAAAAGACTTCCCAAACTAGGGGACTTGAAGACACATGTCCGAGGCCGGACATGATCCCAGAGACGAACCGGACTACACTCGGGCGGGCATCCAAAGCATGTCCACCCCACGCCAGAAAACTCCGAGGACGAGCCCCCGTTCAAGTGCGTCCAAACGGATGACGTCATCTCAGTTGACTACTATAAATACCCCCTCAAGTACAAATCCAAGTACGATTTCTCTGAACCTTCGTCCCTATTTTCTCTCTCTATTTTCTCTCTCTACCAATACTTATCCTCACGCCGGAGGGTGGTCGCAGAGTGGCCCTCCCATCTCTGCGGCGAGCCTAACGGTTTTCTGTTTTGCAGGAAACTCTTCCAACCTTTAACAAGATCCAGATCTTCATTTACAGGCTTCGGCCTGAACTTGACTTCCTGGTTCTTCAGAGAATATTCCAGTTGGCAACTTGCACAGTTCCACCCTTATCCAGTTGATTAAATATACACATTTAACATTTAACAAGAATATAAATAGACGTTTTATATTTTATTTTTCTGTTTCATATGCTATCAAGAATCAACCATTTAAAAAAATAATTATTAGCCATCATTCTAAAATATTGTTCAAGTTGACTCACGAATAGCAGTCGTTGTAATGTATGCGAAAGAAGACATGAAGTAGCTCCCCACAACAATGCAACTTGCACGCCAAATTGCGTCTCTCTAACCTATCCACCCGTACCTTCACTAACATACGCCGTACGCCACGTCATCCATCCTATTTATATATACATGTAAACCTAACCCAATGATATTCACACTCACACACACCTCCATTTTCATAGTATCCAATCCACCAAAATGGGAATTCTTCAACATCACCACCGGTGGTCAACCGATCAAGAAATCTTACCGGAATTTCCACCAGAATCCGACTCATCATCTTCCGAAAACAGTTTAGCTTCGGTTACATCGTTAACGACATCCAAACAACCATCAACCACCCAAAAACACCACTACCTCACCACCTTTAAAGCCCATACATCATCCATAACCTCTCTTACTCTCGCCGGAAAACACCTCCTCTCCGGATCCTCCGACAACCAAGTTCGGGTCTGGCCTCGGGACGCTTTACCAACGGTCCAGAATTTGATGGCGTATGGCGAGAGTACGGTGAAGTCGATGGTGGTTTGCGGTGATAAGTTGTTTACCGGTCACCAGGATCATAAAATTCGTGTTTGGAAAATTGAACACGACGATGACGAGGTTAATAAGAGGAAAACGGTAACGTCGACATACCTGGCGACGTTACCTACGATCAATGATCGTGTTACAAAGATGTTTTTAGCGAAGAATTATATAAAGATACCACGGAATAAGAAGTGTACATGGGTAAATTTATTTATTGTATTTGTTATTATTTGATTTCATTTATTTTTAACTTTTTTTATTAATGAGTTATTATTTTATTTTTGTTTGAATATTAGGCCACACGGGGCGGTCCCGTGATGGCATTGTACAACGCGTGAAATGGTCACGCTACACCGCCGCCGGTGGTTTCATCACGCGTGGAAGAGTTAACGCGTTGTGGTGGTCATGCGTTGAAGTTTGGAACTTTGTGTATGGTGGGTTGTACTCTAGTGCTGAGGAGTTGTACACTGATGGAATAAATAAAAAAGGTTGTGATACCATCACTAGTGATACCACCCCCCTACATTTCTATCACTAGTGATAGAATATTGATTGTACACATGGCATAACTTGATTGGATAATGAGAGTGATAGTTTCTATCACTAGTGAACCACCCCTCCTCCCCTTAGTATAGTTGTTAGAGATATTTTATTATTAGTAGTAGTAGTGTTTTTTAATCATACTTGTTGACATATGTTATTATTTTTTTTATCTTAAAGAACAAATAATATATTAAACTTGATAAGAAATTATATTGAAACAGAAGATAAACGTACAATAAGTTGCGTTACTGCTTTTTTTTAAATAACAAAACCAAGTCTTTTAAAAACGAGCAGTGGGTTAGGATTTTAGTGATTCAATACACAGAAAATATCATTATGTTTGTTTAAATCGCTCTTTAAATTCTTTCAGGTAAATCACATAGACGCGGTTGCTGCTTTGGCCTTGTCACACGACGGCTCTCTTCTCTACTCGGCATCATGGGACAGGACGTTTAAGGTGTGGCGGACATCGGATTTCAAGTGTTTGGAATCCGTTTCTGACGCACACGATGATGCAATCAACGCCATAGTGGTGTCACATGACGGATACATCTACACCGGGTCCGCTGACCGAAAAATCAAGGTATGGAGAAAATACCCCGGAGAGAAAAAACATACACTGGTAGACACATTAGAAAAACACAAATCCGCGGTGAACGCATTGGCTTTAAGCCCGGATGGGTCCGTTTTATATTCCGGTGCTTGCGATCGGTCGATACTCGTGTGGGAAAAGGGGAACGGCGGAGAGAGTGGCGGCGATTGGCGGCATATGGTGGTGGCTGGTGCTCTTAGGGGGCATGGTATGGCAGTATTGTGTATTGTGGTGGTGGGGGATTTGGTTATTAGTGGGTCAGCTGATAAAACAGTTAGAATTTGGAGGGGTATTGGTGGAAAAAAATATAGTCGTGTGTGTGTGTTGGAGGGGCATAATGGTCCAATCAAGTGTTTGGCTGCTACTGTTGATAGTTGTATTTCTGCTGAATCTAGTGGTACCTCTTATCTTGTGTATAGTGGGAGTTTGGATTGTGATGTAAAAGCTTGGAAGATATGGTTACCCTTTCTTTGATTTGATTTGATTTGATTTGTTAGTTTGGAATAATCGATGTAATTATATAAATGTTGTTTTGTTGTGTAATAATAGATATTTTTCTTGAGTTACACATGATTGTAAGATTGATATTTTTTATAACTTGTGTATTCATATTTAAAAAAATTAGAGAAACTCACAAGCCTAAAAACCAAAATGCCCTCTAAAATTATAATACGAATAAGTCATCTCTCTCCCTTTTAAAAGGTTCTGTAACACCAAAAAAACCCTAAAGATCATGTTGGCGTTCTTTCTTCCTCTGGTTCGTCAATTGGTAATAGCAATGGAATCCACAAGCCTTGGAAGAGTGAAAAAGGGCATTTACCTCTTGCAAACTTGAGTGTAAATGACCTAGTTCACGAGAATCCGAACATCAACCTAAAGGGGAAGATTTCGACTCCAATTACCCATCATTCTCCACCCCCTGCTTCTTTTGATGCCCCCATGGATGTTGAAGAAGCTATTTCGGTACAATCTCCTGCTGTGGGAAGTCCAAACTCGTTTGATGAGGCGGTGAACACCACCAATCAAGGTAATTTCTCGTCTGATACTTGTTCTACACCCTCTAAATCCCCATGTACAACAAACCTGGTGTCCTCTAATGTTTCGACCCCAGCTAAGGTCTTGGATTTTGTTGCGGCTGATAATAGGGAGGAGAGGGGTTGGATAACTGAAGGAGAGGAAGAAATTTCAGAGCAGGATCCCTTCTGCTGATTGAAAACGCTGGTAATGTGGAAAGCCAGCCTATCTTGTTCCCTGTTGTGTAGAACAATGTTATAGGTCGACCTAGTTTAGCCCCAGTATTAGGGGTCAATACTGCTGTTAATTTAGAAGGTGGTGAAGCTGTGATTGGGAATACCAAGGCGTGACAAGGAAATATCTTCGAGAATATTAGCAGAGTTGGGTTGTCCATCGCTAATAGAATCTTAAATTAGAAAAGAAGCGGCCAAAGTTAAAATTGATTGAATTAGAATTAGCAAAGAAGTGGCCAGGGTAGAGAACGGTGTGTGGAGGATGATGAGTATACAGTTGTAAGCAGAAAACAAAAGGGTAAAGTTGGGAATTTAGTGAACAAGCAAAAAGTACAAAGTTAGGGTTTGATTTTGGAGAAGATGGAATGGGAGGAGTGAATGGTTGAATACAGGGTTTTGAAGAGGATGAAATCTGTCATTGTGGGTTATAAACAATGAAATGACCAAAATGCCCTTCGAATTATAAGTAAGAAGACAGTTATACACCGGTCAACTAACAGTTGATTAACGGATAATGTAAAGAGGGACTTGATTGATTCCAATTGCCAACCAAAAGGACCCGAGTGTTCGGCTTCTTTAAATGAGGGCTGAAAGTGTGATTGGGTGTAAACCCTAGGGACTGAAATTGTAATTTACTCTTTTTATGAGCTAAAAGTATATGCTAACTTTGTTAATCTTTTACCTTAAATTGCCTATTCTGTTGATTTGACCCAAGAAATTAAGATAGTTATTGATGTATTGTTGTTATCTCTACATTCAAATCATTAATGGCAATATTAGCAGAAAAAGTTGGGGTGGTAAATTCTTGAACAATGATCCAACTTAGTAAACGAGACTGATGAGAAAAACACATAGGGAAAAATCGCCCTTTTAATGGCAATATTAGCAGAAAATGGTGGAATCTTACAAATATATAATAGAAATCGCCAATATGAAAGGCTTTTGTGCAAAAATCGCCATTTTGAATGGCAATATTAGCAGACACTGTGGAATCTTGTAAGAACTTTAAAAGAAATCGCCATTGTTAATGGCTTTTATTGTAGATTTCGCCATTTGGAATGACTTTTGTAAGAACTTTTGCAGATTTCGCCATTTGTAATGGCTTTTTTTTGTACTTTGTATGCAGATTTCACCATTTGTAATGGCTTTTTATAAGAACTTTTCAGCTTTTATGCAGATTTCGGGACTTTATTGGGCTTTTGGATAGAATTCGCCATTATGAATGACAATATAACCAGACAATGCTGGAATCTTGTAAAGTACCTTTTTCAGCTTTAACAGAATTTGCCATTGTAAATGGCATGTTGTAAGAACTTTTCAGATTTCGTCATTTATAATGGCTTTTGGGCAGATTTCGCCATTAACAATGGCATAAGATGCATAAGTCGCCATTCAGAATGGCTTCTGTACCTTCACCATCGATTAATCCCTTACAAATTCCCTGATTATGATTATGATTGACAAAGACTACAACCTATACAAATTAGTCATTCACAATGAAGTTTGCATTACTTCTGAAATATTTTTTAGAGTAACATTTTTTGTGATCAACTTTTTCAACATCACAGAATTTCAGTAAAAAAGTAAGATTACATTGGTTCACTAGATTTCCCAAATCCAAATATAGATATCAAAGTGGCTGTTGACCATGTCATCTGATACGTGGACTTATTTTACTAATTTTGATCTAATAAAAATGAATATATAAGTCATACATCATATAAAAGGACATGGTACTTTGAATATTAATTTTATATCAAGGGCCAATTTATATACAGTATTTTTATTTATTAAATGAGTCTATGAATGATATGGCCCTCTATGATTACATTAAAGAAAACGTTTTATTTCCGTTTCACTACCGGCCAATTTAAATTATTTGATATGGGGTTAATTAAGCGGCAACGCCTATTATCGTGTCCCTTACTCTTTATGAAAAGGTTTGTAACATTTTTAAAATGTATATTTTGAGTATGGGATTTTGTATGTTTAAAATGTATGTCGGTCACTATATCCAAACCGACCCGTATGGAATATATCGTGTTAGTGATGTATTTTAAACACTAATATGTTGTCACCATGTATTTAGTAATGCGAAGTTGTATATTGCATTTGTTTCACAATTTGTTGTTGTCTTTGTTTCATCATTTGTCATTCAAATATTCCATTATATGTTTGAACTTATTTGTTATTATTTGTTTTATTTTCTTACAATTTCGGATTATACACAACAAAGCAAAGATGTTAAATTGTGCTACCGACTTTTGTGTTTACTCATCTCGTCCCAGTTGTATAAGACGTTACCAAAATCTTTAATGTAGACATAGTTTGAATGCAATAAGTTTTAGGAACCGTTTCGAGTGAACGGGTATAATAGTAGTTTTGATTATTATTAACTTTACCCTCTTCTTGGATTTTTATAAGGTATCCTAACTCAAGATAACTATTAATTAATTAAGTACATATTAAAAAGTGTAAGTTTATCACTAGCAAGTTTAACTTTTTAATTAAGTATATATTAATTACTAGTAAGTTTAACTTTTTAATTAAGTATATATTAAAAGGTGTAAGTTTATGATTAGTAACTTTAACATCTTAATTTTTAAGATTGTGGGGTATGGGGTTTGGGTTGGAGCGTGGGTTGGCTGAAAACACCCAAGCCACCACCCTGGGTGGGCTTGGGTTGGGGCGTGGCCCAAGGGGCGGCAGTTTAAAGCCAGGCGTGGGGCGGGTCTATGAGCATGACATGGCGGGTTCTCGTTGGCTAAACCAAACTAGCCGTTGGGCTAGCCGTTGGCCAACGGCTATGTTAAAAAAATAAAAAAATTTATTTTTTCACTATAAAACTCACATATCTATTCCTTTTTTTACCACATTCAACCACAATACACTCTACATCTTCTATAATCATCTCCATTCTCATTCTACAAAACGAAAAATGCATCCTCATAATCGTTGTTATGACCCGAACAACCCGTGGGCATTCCAAGAAAATCCTAGCCCACCACCCAATCGTCCAATGCCTCGTCCATTTTTAATACACTCATCTATGCCCGATATGGCGAGTTATGCATCGTATCTCGGGAATCATTTGTTTACTAACTTCCCACACACGGACGATTCTATACCTAGCCCGATTCCACAAATGCCCATCAACCTTTCACCAACCTCCATCAACCTTTCCCAAAACGAAACCGTCCCCGAAACTCAACCACCCAACGATGGTCCTTCCGCATCCCAACCCATAAAAAAGAGAAGTCATAAGAAAAAAACCGAGGCGTAGAAAGCACTTGAAACCGCCAAACGAAAACAACAAAGATGGGTCGTTAATGAAGAACTTGCATTGGCGAGGACTTGACTTCAACAATCTCAACATCCAACTTTAGGTATTTTTAAATATTTTGTGGCCCTTATTTTAATATTTATGGTTATTTTTTATATAACTTTGTAATATATTAAATTTTGTTTTTATTAAAATAGAAAATTCCAACATCGAAGCCATTTGTGGGAAGCGATTAGTAAAGCATTCCATGAAGAAATGGGAAGGGTGACTTATCATGAAAACGATAGCTTATCCTCGAAATGTAGCGAGATAAGCGACCAACTTACAAAATTTAGTGCTTTTTTTAAATAAAGCAAAGCAAAACCCAAAAAGTGGTGAAACCCAAGCCGACATTGTGACAAATGCATTGGTTGCATTCAAAACAAATGTGGGGAGCGACTTCCGTTTCATGCATTGTTGGGAGATTTGTAAGTTCCATCCAAATCCCCAGTGGTAGTGAAACTAAGACGTCTTCCAAAAGGTCAAGGGCCTTGTCCCAAGCCCAATCTGATGCACAAGATCAAGAGTTGGAGGACTTTTTGGATGATTCGCCAAACCGGCCTGAATATAGAAGAGATGCCGCAAAAAAAGCGCTCAAAAATCAAGATCGGGAACGGTTTCACCTTCAGTTGGGAGTTCGGGGTCGCGTAGGGGAGTATACAACGATCAGTTGGATGATATTGCATGCAAGTTAGATACATTCAACGTATTCCAACAACAAAGGTGTCACACCCCGATATTTACACGCTTCACCGGTGGGCCCGGTGGGGGATTATCGTGACGTAGTTGGTAACATTACAGTCAAACAACACAATATATAAACGCACAGCGGAAGCAAAAGATAGATATATTTCAACCGAATATATTGTAATATCAAGTATCACAAGCAGTTGAAAGTAATCTACAGGGGATCAAAAATAAATAGGAAACATTGTTCAACAGTTTTTGACATCCAAGCTTGCGAGACTTATTGTGGACGCTAGGAGAAAGCCAGCCTAGTTCGCATAGTACCTGCACTTAACTTTTTGGGAAAATACGTCAGTTTACACTGGTAAATACATTCAACCGACTCATTTTGAAAAGTTTAATAAAATTGATTTGAATGCACGAGGCACAAACTTTTATAACTTGGGATAATTATTTAAATATAATACTTGTAAACGAATTACATGTTTCTTATGCGTTCAGTAGCCCGATCTTATAATACTCTGTCCGTCCGTCTGAGGATGGTAAGCCGTACTGAAATTTAAGCGCGTGCCCAAAGATTGTTGGAAACTTTTCCAAAAATGTGACGTGTATCTAGTATCTCTGTCAGATATAATAGACACAGGCACGCCATGTAGAGACACAATCTTATCTACGTATAATTGGGCTAGCATGTCGGAGCTGTAAGTCTCCTTAATGGGTAGGAAATGTGCTGACTTAGTCAATCTATCAACTCACCCATATCGTATCATTTCCTTTCCTTGTCTTTGGCAATTTGGTGATGAAATCCATGGTCACCATTTCCCACTTCCACTCGGGAAGTTCAGGCTGTTGCAGCAACCCTGACGGCTTCTGATGTTCAGCTTTGACTTGCGCACATGTCAAACATTTAGCTACATAGGTAGCTATAGACTTATTCAAGCCTATCCACCAAAAGTTTGCCTTCAAATCCTGGTACATCTTGTCAGCTCCAGGATGAACGGAGTATTTGGAACTGTGGGCTTCCTGGAGGATAACATCTCGAAGTCCTCCATAAATTGGAACCCATATTCGTCCATTTAACCTTAAAATTCCGTCTTGCCACAGGATAACTGTTCTTCAGTTACTCCTAGCTTTTCATTAGGGTAGTTAGCTTCCAGCACAGCTTCCTTCTGTGCAGCTAACAACCTTTCATTTAAACTATTCTTTATCTCAATGCTCTTGGCATTGATTCTTATAGGCTTTACCCTTTCCTTTCGACTTAAGGCATCGGCGACTACATTCGCCTTGCCAGGATGGTATCTTATCTCACAATCGTAATCATTTAAAGTCTCCATCCATCGTCGTTGCCTCATGTTCAAATCCTTTTGGTTGAACAGATGTTGCAGGCTCTTGTGATCAGAATAGATCACACACTTGATGCCATATAAATAGTGCCTCCATAGCTTCAGTGCGAATACAACGGCACCCAACTCCAAGTCATGGGTGGTGTAATTCTTTTCATGCACTTTTAACTGTCGAGAAGCATAGGCAATAACTTTGCCTTTCTGCATAAGCACACAACCCATCCCGGTGTGTGATGCATCACAATATACCACAAACTCTTCTATTCCATCAGGCAATGTCAACACAGGCACATTGCTTAGTTTCTGCTTAAGGGTATCAAAGGCTTCTTATTGCTTGGGACCCCAGTTAAACTTAACATTCTTTCTAGTTAGAGAAGTTAGGGGTGCAGCAATCCTTGAAAAGTTTTCAATAAAACACCTGTAATATCCTGCCAATCCCAAGAAGCTGCGAATTTCCGTGGGTGCCTTAGGCTCTTGCCAATTCATGACAGCTTCCACCTTAGCGGGGTCCACTTGGATACCACGCTCACTAACCATATGTCCAAGAAATTGGACTTCTCGAAGCCAGAATTCACATTTAGAGAATTTGGCGTAAAGCTTCTCCTGTTGAAGTAGCGAAAGAATACATCGAAGATGCTTTTCATGATCAGCTTGGTTCTTTGAGTAAATCAGAATGTCGTCTATGAAGACGATAACAAATTTGTCCAAGTATGGTTTGCAGACACGGTTCATGAGATCCATGAATGCTGCTGGTGCATTAGTGAGCCCAAAAGGCATCACTAGGAACTCGTAGTGACCATAACGAGTTCTAAACGCAGTCTTGTGTACGTCTTCATCTCTAACCTTTAGTTGGTGATAGCCTGACCGCAAATCGATCTTAGAGAAGTAGCTTGCCCCTTGAAGTTGATCGAACAGATCGTTGATCCTGGGTAATGGATACCTATTCTTGATAGTGACCTTGTTAAGCTCACGGTAATCGATGCACAGACGCATCGATCCATCCTTCTTCTTGACAAATAAGATTGGTGCTCCCCAAGGAGACAAACTAGGTCTAATGAAACCTTTGGCTAGCAATTCATCAAGTTGTGTCCTTAATTCCTTCATCTCCGTTGGTGCCAATCTGTAGGGTGCTCTTGCAACAGGTGTTGCCCCAGGAATAATGTCAATTCTGAATTCTACTTGTCTATCTGGTGGTAGACCAGGTAGTTCTTCTGGGAAAACTTCAGGGTATTCAGAAATGATGGGGATATCCTCAATCTTGGGTTTCGGCTCATCAATAGTCACTTGTGCCATGTAGATGACACAACCCTTCTTCAAACACCTAGAGGCCTTGAGCATTTTCACATGCTCAGGTAGTCCATACTGGGTATCTCCCTGAATGGTAAGTGATTCACCAGACGGAGTCTTGATCACCACTTGCTTCTTATTGCAGACAATCTGGGCCCGGTTATGAGATAACCAGTCCATACCTAAAACTATGTCGAAACCGGCCAACTTCAAAGGAAGTAGGGACAACGGAAAGGAGTGGTTCTTAATGGATATGAAACATCCATCTAATATGGTTGAGGCGGTTTCTAATGTGCCATCTGCTAATTCCACCTCATACTTCACACATAAGGTTTTAACAGGTAAATTCAGCAATTTGCAAAACTTATTATCTACAAATGATTTATCAGCTCCTGAATCAAATAGCACTCTCGCATAAACATCATTTATAAGAAAGGTACTTGTGATCACGTTATCGTCCTGCACAGCTTCCTTTGCATCCATTCTGAAGACCATAGCATTGGTCTTCTTTCCTTCATCAGCTTTCTTTGCATATTTTGGGCAATTTGTCTTAATGTGCCCCTTTTCGTTACAACTGTAGCACGTTGCGTCTTTCAGTTTCTTGCACTCCAGGGTCTTATGTTCCGTGGATTTGCAAATCCCATAAGGTCTCGACTGAGATTGGGATTTTGAGTCAAGTCTGCACCTCCCAAAGTGGTATTTCTGACAAGTCTTACACTTGGGCTTATCTCCCAATTGATGCCCATCCTTCTTTGAACCAGACCCCTTCTTGTGGTCATTGTTTCCTCTGTGCTTCTTATTTGATCGACGTGAATTGTCATCATCATGCTTTCTTTTCTCGGTATCCGTGTTCCTCAGCGATCTCTGCCTGACCGCGTCCAGTGTGAGGGACAAGGATATATCAACTACAGACCTGAAAATAGCTGGTCGAGAGGCTTTTACACTTGCCTTTATCTCTGGGGCTAAACCCCCGATGAAACGAGCTATCCTTTTGGGTTCCGGGGTCACTAGATAAGGAACCAACCTTGACATTATATTAAAGCTCGTAAGGTAAGCTTGGCAATACAGATTCTTCATAACCAAAGACAAAAAATCCGGCTCAATCTTCTCTACCTCATGCTGAGGGCAGTAGTTCTCTCGGATGAGGGCAACAAATTGTTCCCATGACATACTGTACAGTGGAATCTTTCCCGTAGCTTGAATCAATGATCTCCACCAGGCTAAGGCCTCACCCTTGAATGATTAAGACACAAACTTTACTATATCCTTTTCAAGGCACCCGCTGATATCAACCACTGTGTCCATCTCATCCAACCAAGTCATGCAGTCTATTGCTCCTTTCTCCCCCGTAAAATCCCGGGGCTTGCATGAAACAAAGTATTTGTAGGAGCAACCCTTATTACGGGGTCTTGATTCAGCACGATACCTTGAGATGGGACACTATGATAGTTTGAAGAGTGACGATCGTCATCATCTTTCTTTGGTCCTTCCTTCTTGGAGGGAGGCTTGCTGTGTGCCTCAGAATGAGTCTTGGGTTTAGAATGCGGTGCGGATAGGGTCCTACTCCGAGTACCGCTCGATTCGCTATACTGCCTTTCCAAGGCTTTTGCAACAGCATTGTCAATTAACGCTTGCAGTTCAGCACCCGCTATATTAATCCGAGCATCATTCTGGTTCTCCATTGGGTGACTATTTATTTCATCCGAATCAGCCATTGTATCTTGAACTGTTACATAAGATATCGGCAAAGTTTTATTTGGGAGTTTATTATGGAATTGCCTTTTTGGGCAATTCATTAACCATGGTAAACATAGACCATATTTGGTTAATTTGTTACTCATATTTATTTAGGATTTTTATAATTATCCTAACTACAAAACAATAATAGTATTATTAGCACAAAAGGCCTAGTCACAGGGACATTTCAATTCATAAGCCATGATTTCAGAGAACCAAAGCATTAAGGTTTGAGCATAGTTCTTTACCTTTTCTGACAGGGAGTCATAGACTACTACTGTCTTTTGTCTTATATGACAATGAGTATGGCCTGTAGGCACTATACTACCAACATATGATCATCTAAACTGATGATTTAAACCCCTGATTTATAGATCATTAAGTGAGGTTTTGGAATCTTTTGAAGAATCCTTATATAAGAATGACGTGTGTGATTTTAACGAATCACGTCTGCCAGGAGTGTTAACATATTTTAGTGGTTAACAGGGATTCGAATCTTTTAAACAGGTCTTACCATTTTGGCCAAGTCTTATAGAGACATGTAAGCTAGGTTATACCTTTGAGATTCTTATTTAATATATGATAGGCATATTATTTTTAAAAAGGAATGATTCCGAATTATCTATTTCATATTTAATGTACATAGTGACAAAAATGAATTTCATAAACTTAGCATTCCATTAAACATTAAAAAGGATTACACATTGCCCTAAACGGGACTTTTAATAGACGAATTACCTACACAAAGGTTAAACTAGGAAACAAGTCCACACAGGGACCAATACTAGGATAGATGTCCACACAGGGACTGAAAGACAAGTCCACGCAGGGACTAAAAGACAAGTCCACGCAGGGACTAGATACACATACAAATGTCCACGCAGGGACTTGATTGAAATAGGAAATACAATAATACATATAGAGATTAATGATCTCGCTTCTTCATTCCTTTTAACAGGTTTGCCAGGCCTTTGAGGAATCCACGGTTGTTCTTACGTTCTTCTTCAAAATCTCGTTCCACCCTGTTTAAATGGTGGAGGATTTCTTCCTGCTCTGGTGGGGAAAAACGTGGCGGCTGCGATAGGTGCTGAGTCGGAGGTCTAGCAGGTACTGGATACCCATGAGTTAAGTATCCCATTCCCCAAGGACTTCCATAAGGTCCTTCGGGATGAAGGGCGTTGTAGTTTGCCGTCGCTTCTAGGTATGGGTCGACATCAATATAGTTATAGTGAGTGTGAGCTGGCTGCTCAAATGGGTTATATGCCGTGGAACTGGCGTATGTAGGTATCGGGTTATCATAACCAAACGGTGGCGGTGGTGGTGCAACTGGTGCAGAATTCGCCTCTTGAACTGGGTTTGAGGGCCCACCCATTTGCGGGTCTTCATGTAGTGGCGGATAATGACTGCCACTGGAGTGTCGAGGGGTGCTAAAGTGAAAATCCCCTCTTCGTGCGAATATCCGCGCGCCTAATCTCCTACGCCTTGGAGGATCTGGAGGTGCTTGATGAACTGACGGTCTGCCACGTAACGCGAATCCTCGGAGGGATCCTGCTGCTGCTGTTGTTGCTGCTCATGAGGCGATAAATGGTGAGAGGGTGTAAAGTACCATTCATACTGGTTGAACCTTGCTTGGTAACTGTCTGGACCCTAATAGGGTGTTCCATGGAAGGATGATCCATCAGAGATCTCGATGGGATGGTTGGGGGTACCTCTTGCAGGTTCGACGGGATCCGTGTCCTCGTCCATGTCCATTGCATTATCTTCTGAGAAATGGTCCTCCGGTCCCAATGGGTTAAAGCCCACTGGTTCTTGGACAAAGTTTCCCGGGTTAAACCGGCCCTGAAAGACAGGAGTAGGGTCGCCGAAGGAACGGTGCGAAACGGAACGCTGGAGAGGTATGAATGAAGGTTGAGGGTTATCGGGCTCATTTTCCGAGTGCGGCCCAAAAGAGTGACGGTAAGAAGGGGTTGAACTGTGCGAGATAGACCGTCTAGCGGGCTCAAAAAGGTTCCTCCTGTTTCTCTGAGGTTCGGCACTCATCGTAGTGGAAGGAGTTCGCAGGTGAGAAGGCCCGGCCTCGTGATCGTTGTGGGTAGTGATTGGCCCTTTGCCTCTTCCTCCTCTTCCGATTCTCGGTGGCATATTTCCTGATTAAACAATTAAAATAAATAACAAGCAATAAAGGACAACTAAAGCAACAATTTGAATTCGTCCTAAGTTCTTGTCTAGACTCGAGTATGTGCAATTGTGTCATTGAGATTAAACACATAAGGCTAGTGTTTAATTCACTCAACGTTGGCTCTGATACAAAGGTGTCACACCCCGATATTTACACGCTTCACCGGTGGGCCCGGTGGGGGATTGTCATGACATAGTTGGTAACACTACAGTCAAACAACACAATATATAAATGCGCAGCGGAAGCAAAAGATAGATATATTTCAACCGAATATAATTGTAATATCAAGTATCACAAGCAGATGAAAGTAATCTACAAGGGATCAAAAATAAATAGGAAACATTGTTCAACAGTTTTTGACATCCAAGCTTGCGAGAGTTATTGTGGACGCTAGGAGAAAGCCAGCCTAGTTCGCATAGTACCTGCACTTAACCTTTTGGGAAAATACGTCAGTTTACACTGGTAAATACATTCAACCGACTCATTTTGAAAAGTTTAATAAAATTCATTTGAATGCACGAGGCACAAACTTTTATAACTTGGGATAATTATTTAAATATAATACTTGTAAACGAATTACATGTTTCTTATGTGTTCAGTAGCCCGATCCGTAGACCGGGTAAAAGATCAATAGACACACCACATTATTTATTCATTTATGCACTGACGGGTGTACGCCTACACCCCGTGCTCAGGTCGTGGCCATCTCGTAAGATGATGCCAAGGATATCCGGGACATGGTCATTAACCCCCCAAAGGCTTTAAGCAAACAAAACATTTCAAAACGAAGCATATCAATGATTTAACCTCTAATCGATTAAGATTCAATGCTGGACCATGCGGTATTTTATATACCGTACCCCAAGCCCGTATAAGGGAAATTAAGTTAAAAGTATTTACCTTTGCAAGTATCAGTCTCAAATAGCAAGTGCGGGTAGCTTTTACCGGGTCTCCTATTCTGGAACGAAGGTTTATAATAACCTATTAGAATCCTAACGGGTCTTTTATTAAGCCTAAACTTAGACCGGTTAGTTTTGACGAAAGATACGGTTCGAACGCACGATTAGGCGAAGACCGGAATAGAATGCGTTTTAGTCCCGACAAGTTTAAAGACTTGTATAATATGGGTAAACTAAACACCTTCTGGAATTTGAGATAAAAACGATAAGGTTTGACCCGTTTCGGCTAATTTATGTGAACTAGTTACATAAACCGAACCGTACGCGTACGAAGCGTAACGGGTAACCATGAGAGTCATTTACAGGTTTCCTAAGTTAATATGTCCTAAATATGTTGTGATATCAGTAGGATACCTTCCATTATGCCCAAAACGAGTTTAATCTCAATATAAGCCCCGTAGGGGTATTTTGGTCATTTTAAAGATTATAAAAGGGATTATTTATAATTCTGATGTTCGGGTCTGAAGTGATCAGTAAAACCACTTACTTTAACAAGTTACATCAGTAGGTAATAAGTCTTTATACGACAAAATGGTTTCAAAGCTATACTAGGCGTTTAATACGCGTAAAAAGCCATTTTAAACGATTTCCAGGTTAAACAGGAAATATGAGTTTTCTGATCAGGTTACATAGTTCAAAATACTTTATTTATTATATAAAATCAGTAGCAATTGGATTTGTGTCAAAATACTATGTAGAACTCATTTTATGCCCGAAAAGGGTATAGTCGGTATTTACTGAATCAATGCCATAACCTTAGGTTATGAGCAGGTTAAAAATAATTAAAAATCTTTAAAAATCTCAAAATATTATATTACATCAGTGTGTAAAAGGTTTGGTGTCGAAATGGGGTTTTAGATAGGCTTTATGCTAAGTGCGCCGTTTAATTAACAAAAGTTTCTTAATTACGCTATTTAGCATAACTCCTATTCTGGACCTCGAACCGTTATGAAACTTTAGGGATATGTTTATAAATCAGTAACAAAGATTTTTGCTCTCTCACATTTCCAAAATTCTCGTTTTATGGTCAAAAGGGCATTATGGTCAACTTTGAGCATTTAACGGAAACGTGCATATGGAATGGACAAACAATGAACCAATCACAGAGGGTTATACCATCATGTAACCTGGTAAGGAAGTCCTAAGGCATATCTAAGTCATACTAAATCGGGTCAGAACTGAAGTCAAAGCAAAAGTCAAAGTTTTGCGACTTTCGGTTCCGAAGCGGGTCTAATCAGAAATTTGTCGGATCAAACAAGCTTAGACCAGTTCTTATACTTATTACCAAGTTATATGAGTGATAAAATAGGTTACATGCCTTCTACATTGCTAATTACATGTTAATTCGAAAATTAAGCTTTTGTTGACTTTTTCTAAACAACTTTGACCCGACATTTGGTCTAGTTAGAGTGGGAACCAGGGGGTGCCCTTTTAAGGGTTTAATGCCCACATGATTACCAACTTATAACTACCTTTGATTCGATTAATCACTGGACTATTAAAGATTAATCGTTAAGTCAACCGTTAATTACGACGGTTTGACTTCTAAGCTAAAACTAAGTAAAAACTCAACTAAGAAAGGTTAAGCATACTTACCAAAGTCTAATGCACGACTAGGAATGGCTTGGGTCTGCTCTTATGCTCCAGGAAGCTCCAAGAAAGCAGAAGGAATGAATGAACACAATGTTGCAACTCAAGGCCCTTTTATAGTGTTCTTGATTGCTTAAGATCATGACAAGCAAGGCTAGCATGGATCCCAGATCATCACAAGTGTTTCCTAGTGCCTAGGAACAGTTAGGGGTCGCCCATAAGAGTGAAAATATCGTTTTAAGTCGGTTAAAACGTTTATAACAGCCAACAGCCAACCTGCTGTCGCTGGGCACTCCTTACGGACCGTAAGGCAGGACCTTTACGGTCCGTAAGCCTTTGCCAGAAGGCAAAAAAATTAACCTTTCAAGCTTTGAATAAGCAACTTGCATAGTATGATTTTGAGCCTGAATTTGTCAGTATGAGGCCTTTTTAACCCATGCTTGATCAGTTGTGTCTACCTATCTTGTAGAATTATTGGTTTGAACATTACTAGAAATCATACACGAAAGTTTATCTAGCATTATTTCATAGGATCCATTCTTGCAATTTGGAATCCATCATTATTAGTAATCACCGGATTTAAAGGTATACTAGATGTTTGTTAATCATGTTAGGGTCTTGGGATTTATAATGAAGTCGTTCAGAGGTATAACTTAACATGTCGACATGTTCAAAAATCCTGCCATACATCTTTAACTAAATCCGGGTTTATAATACTTTTGTCGTACATGACACGTGTCGTTATTTTATTTGACGGAAAAATTTCGAGGTGTTACAAAAGGGCCGAAATTCGAAAGAGCAAAGAAGCTAGAGATGCTCTGAAACAAAAACGAGATGATATGAAATTTCTAGCCCAGCTCATTGATCACCTAGAGGGTGAGGAGTTGGAACTAATCTTGAGATGAGAGAAGAGATAAAGAAAAAATATAAAAATATATAAGCGTTAGGAATTTTTTTTATGTAATTTTCTTTATTTAAAAATATTAAAAAATTAAATTTGTTGTTTTAAAAAATATTCAAATAGCGGTTTGGGCTGGCCACGCCCCAAACCCCCGCCCCACCATACCGTCTTCAATGCGGGTCAGCCCAACGAAGCCCCTCCAAGCCACGTGTCAGCCCATACCCCAAACTCCCGCCCCACCATACCCCACGGACTAATATTGACATTTATATCTTCTTAATTTTTTAAAAACTTTCTAATATACCATTTTGATTTCTGTTGAGTTCTTAAAGTTTTAAGTTTACCCCCATCTTGTTCTGTACTTTCATTTCCTAACTTTAAAAAACACTCATTTTTAAATACTTATTTTTATGTACGTGTCGAATAAATTTGAGTTGGTTTATGTTTTGACATAATTTTTTTCAGAAACGAATCGGATCAAATATGATACGTTTTCATACATATTTTTATATACGTTTTCATTTGTTCTAGTTTTGACGTACATTTTGTCCGGAAACAAGTCTACTCAAATATAATACGTATTCATTCGACGATATAAATTCATGTTATTCTACGTTTCAACATGCGATGGGTAAAAATACTAGTTAATTTTGAAAAACGTAAGTGCACGTTTGTAAATTTTTATTTGGGATATCATCATCTCTTAAAGAGAATCTTTAAAACTTTTGAAAATTTAATGCTTAAAAACAATTTTATTATTAATGATTTAGATATCAGTAAACAAAACTCTTGAAAAGATGACCAAGTATATAAGTCTAAGGTGTCAATCTTGGTGTACAAGCATTGTATGTATCTATTAGGTATTATACATCCATGCTCAGTAGCGAAGCTTGAAAATTTTCACCGGGGGGTCGGAAGTCACCGAACCTAAAAATTATATATAAGTAAACTTTTTTTATAAAACCGGGGGTCGCAAATGTATATACCTAAAAAATTATATACTAAACGTACATACATAACACTACAAAGCGAAAAGTTCGGGAGGCCGGACTTCCCCCCCCCCCCCCCCCGCCGGGCCCCTTGAAAGTTACGCCCCTTTCCATGCTTGAATGGATAATGAGTTATCGTGTTATGTTAAAGACTCCAATGAACCTGACGAATGCGGGTGGTCCCGAGGGGGTGACATAGTCTAATGGTGGGTATAGATAGGGTCAAATTATAGATGTGAAACTAGCTATGGGTACGAATAACATGAATAGAAACAAATTACAATTTGTAGGGATGTAATACGAATATGATGGCAAACTCTCTATGAACTTTTCGAATCAAACAAAACGTTACTTACACTTCAATCTTTTCTAAATGTTACTTTATACCCTTTAAAGTTAACTCCTTTACATCTTAGGGTCTATTGTGGATCTAAAACTATCATGATAAAAGATAAAACAATTTCTTTTAAAGCCCTAATCCAACTAAATTAACTTTTGAAATAAACTTTACGTGTAAAATATAAAATGAAATTAACTTTTGAAATACTTTAGGCGTAAAATATAAAATATAAATGAAATTATTCTTTTTTCTTTTCTTTTAACCCTTTTACTTTTTATTTTTACACTTTTAACCTTTTTAATCTTTCCATAACCCCCATTGTTTTCATTTACACTTTTAACCCTATACTTTGAACCTGGGGGCCTCCGTTTAAGAGGTATATGTCTCTACTAAGCAGGCTACCCCACATTGACAGTTTCTAGTTTCAAATTTGCTTGTACACGAAGATATCTCAATCAAGGTTGAGATGATAGACATACGTGTCGTTAATAATCACGAGGACAAGAGCCAAATCTAAACATTTATCAATGTCAATGATACATTCTTCTTGTTTTTATTTTTAAACCTTTGCTTTGGTTTTACTTTTAGGGACTGTGGTAAGCAAATGATGTGATTCGGGCCACTAGACATGCAAAGCACGTTCATATGTTTTTTTTTCTTTTCACATCAATCCAATCTACTCTTAATTATATATCATCGTTTACTACATGAAACTCGAACTCTTGATCTTATGGGGAGAAACATCATGTTACACACTTTGGTATCGCTCACTAGGCCTAAGGTCCTTTGGTAACCTGTATAATATTAAATTCTAATATTATTTATCAAATTAACTTTGAAAATTAACTTGGACAAGAAAACCAATATAGTAATTAGATAACAGATAATCGAATTTTATAAATTAGTTAACTAAAATAATTTTTATATTAAATAATTGCTAATTTGTGAATTTTATATATATATGAAGTTTGGATGGTAGATGGTAAAGTTACTTTTAGATTAATTTGAATACTCTGGTAGGAAAAGAATGATGTTGGCGAAGCTTGAAAAAAAAGTTTGGGGGGTCGGAAAGTAACAGACCTAAAAAAAAAAATTTCTATCGTGTAGTTTCGAGGTGTATGTTCGGGTCGGACATCGGTGATTCGATTCGGGTCGGGTCGGGTCAAACATTAATATCAAATATAAAACGTTCTCAAACATTAAAAAAGAAGTTATCATTTTATTCTTCCACATAGCATAATCTAATAACAAAACAAGTTAACAAATCACCCTAAATTTCCAACTCTAACATCTATCTAAATCAAATCACAATAAGATTAAAGTATTAAACAAATAAAATTAGACATAGTTACAGAAAGATTCAACAAGTTTAGGGCAAAAATTCGGACCATTTTCACCCCTAATTTCAACCTAAATCACATAAATTGCAGCCCTAAATTAAACCTAAAGATAAAAAACACATACATTTAACCTTCTGAAGATTGAATAAGTCGAACAAGAGTACAAGACCACAACAACGAGCAGTGTTTTGGCTTCTGTTCTCGAACAAGAAGCTGAAGTCGAATAGTTCTGGAACCTGCGTTCCCCCCTTCTGCAGTTCTGGCTTGTGGCTTCTGTTCTTCTGGTTGATGTCCCAAAGTAAACGAAATCTGGGTTTTTTTGGATAGGGTGGGCTTTTAAGTTGGGCTATATAATGATTTGATTTGGGTTATATAATATACATTCTAGTATTCTACCAAATATAATGATTTGGGTTATAATATTTGGACTAATTAAATATTTTATTTGGGCTATATAAATAAAAAAAATTAAAACCGGGGGGTCGAAAACATATATACCTAAATTTTTTCTATAAAACCGGGGGGTCGAAAACGTATATACCTACAAAATCATATACGAAACGTACATATGTAACACTACTGACCGAAAAGTTCGGGGGGCGAGCGCCCCTCCCCGCCCCTTAAATCCTTCGCCCATGTAGATCTTGTGTGACAAAGCTTTACATATGTAATTTAGGGTCTTATAATCAAATTCATTGACCTCAATAGCTTGATTAAGGGTATAGTTGGGAATGAAGAGAACTTTCTAATTTCGTTGGATGGGGCTTCTCTAGACTCTAGTGTTCAGAAGAAAAGGCATTAATATTATGACGGTTTTCATGATCACAGCTTGACACATGGAGAGGAAGAAACATGTTCAACAATTAGAGGATTACAATTGCTAAAATGGGTGAAGAAATCAAATCTATCGGTTTCAAGTACGTTGAGCAAAATCACATTTTAGATCAGGAATTTCAATATGTTGCCCGACTACCTGCCATTGTTTTGTAAAAAAAAATGTAAAGTTGTGGTTGGTGTTTGTTTTCTTTTTCTTTGTATGTTTTTTGCAACAACAATATCCACTTTTCTTTTCATCATGTGTTGTAAGCAATCTCCAAGAGTACAATATCCAAACGAAATTAAACAAACAGGAACATTGGACTAAACAATAAAAAGAAAACGTAGAAACCAACTAGCAGTTGCACTCCACTCTACCCACTTATGTTTTCCCAGGGTTGAATGGGCCAAACCCATATTCACAAATCATTCGGCCCAGGCCCAATTGGTTTATTATTACTAGTGCAACATCATAATTACACATCAATGCAAATGCACATAATCGTCCATAACTGCCATCTATAACTCACATAATATATAGTGGTTGGTTGTCTATACATACCAGATGAACAACAACTGAAAGATGCGCTAAAATTAATCAAAGATTGTACTGGGCTAACACTTAAATTACTATAGGGCTGTAAATGAACCGTTCGGTGAGAAGTTCGGCTGTGTTCATTCGTTTAAAAATGAACAAGAAATCTCATTCGTTTAGTTTAGTTAAATGAATTTACATAAACAGAGATCGTGTTCCTTAAGTTCGTTTATGTTGGTAAACGTTCGGTAACGTATTCGCTTATGTTCGTTTGGGCTCGATAGTTCATTGAGGTTTTCATTTTTTATATTTTGTATTTAAATATTTCAAAACTCCCACTAATAAAATATTTAATGAATATTAGTGTATTGTATTGTATTTGAGTTATTTAATAAAATATTAAGATTAGTATGTCATGGGTGGATCTACCTAATATTGTGATAAAAGATATCCGATTTTATTCAAAATATAATACATGTTCCTTTGTGTTCATTTGTATTTCGTTTGTTTGTATTTATGAATGTTCGTTTGTGTCCGTTACCTAAAGTTAACGAACGAACACAAACAAACACTTCTTTAATGAACGAACACGAACAGAAAATCTTGTTTGGTAAATGTTCATGAAAAGTTCGTGAAGACACAAATTCCTTAACTTGTTCGTTTCATTTGGCTAAACCGAATGAACCAAGTTTTTATTATTGATTATCAAAAATTCTTAAAACTTATAACTTACGGATATAGGGGAAGGTTCATTGGTGAACACTAAAAAAGTGGGGAACAGCGGGGAACCGACTCAAACGAACTCCAATTGGACTCATTCCAGCGGCGTTGGAACCGGCTCGTCGAACCCTAACTAAGATCTCTTAACCTTAAACCCTAAATCCTAACTCCTAAACTCTAAACCCTAAAGCTAAAAAATAAGGTTAAAACCTAAGCTGAACCGTAAAATCTAAACTATAAACCCTAAAAGCTAAACCCTAAAGGCTAAGCCTAAAGCTAAACCCTAAATCCTAAATCATAAAGCTAAACCCTAAAAGCCAAACCCTACTATATTTAGGGTTTAGGGGTTATAATTTAGGGTTTAGGGTTAAGAGATCCTAGTTAGGGTTCGACGAGCCGGTTCCAACGCCGCTGGAATGAGTCCAATCGGAGTTCGTTTGAGCCAGTTCCCCACTATTCCCCACTTTTTTAGTGTTCCCCAATGAACCTCACACTACGGATATATATTGTATATATCTGTAAGTATACATGAAGTTGTATGACTAAGCAACGTTGGGTAAGAACATGTTATGTGAAAGACTCCAATGGATGAGACAAGAGCGGTTGGTCCTGTTGTGGAGACTCGGTCTTTGATTATGTCGTTAATGGTGGATGATATAAATAGTGTCCATCAATTAGAGATGTGAAACAAACACAACGGTACAAATAACAATTTATAGGAGTATAATATGAATTTTGGCTTCTTTTTTTTATCAAATAACCCGTTACACTTAACTCTTTTTCCATTTATTCTATTATATACTTCAAAGTTCAGCAAGAATTTACATACAACCAGTGTTGTAAGAATCGATAGACGTTAGTCGGTCGGTGAAGTACTGACTATCGATTAATCGGGATTAATCGGATTGGGATTTTTATGTAATTTTTAGTTTTATGTATACACACACATTTTTATATGTAGTTTTTGTAAGTAGCTAGACATGTTTCAACCTCTCGTTGACCCATTTTTTTAAGTAATTGGAGGGAATTTATAAGGTTTTCGAACTGTAACAATAGGTATCTTGATGGGGCATGATCATTTGTTTGTAATACCTTCCAATCTTGATCTGATCGAAAAAGAAGCATCAACAAGAATAGTCACGCGAAGATACCTAATATGGCGACTTTTTTTGGGACATCGCTTATTCGCTTGGTGCATTTGTGTTATGTCAAACAAATGATCAATGAAGTTCACGTCTACTGTTTATCATAAGAAACGTAGGAAGAAACATGATAAAGTACATTTATGTTTTACCTTTGGAAGGGCAATTGCACAGAGGAGCTCAAGAGGGGTATTAGGTGGATGTATCTAAATTTTACAATTATACAATGTATTAAACGCAATTACAAACATTATATCGTAAATAAACATATTGTTTTTAAACAAAGTGACGTCATAATTAAATGAGTTGGTTTGGATTATAATTAAAAATAACTCATTTTGACTCAAACCAATTCTGACACGTTATCACACTCAGTCTGACTCGCCCAATTTACCAGGTAAAAATTCGTATGCCTGGGGTTACGTAACAAGTTAAACACATCAATGATCAGTGAACGATGTCGTATATGATATTGAGATCATTTGGTTACCTGTTCTAAACAATTAAAAAACCAATGTTTTTAAACCTAAAAGAGAAAACTAAATTGTTTAATTAGAAGATGTGGTGCATCTAATTTTGACTATTTCATCTTCCTTCTGACTTATTAAAAATGTATAGCACAGCCATCTTCATACTTTATTATCGCTAACATTACCTAACATTATATTAATAATTAATTTGATCATGCCTAATTGATAGTTTGTTGCTGTACTAGTTCAACCCTTCAACCATAAATTAACTTACATTTGAATTAGTCAAAATTACTAAAATGCCCTTATTATGATTTTTTCCTATTATTCTTGTTTGAAAAAGGCAACATGCTATCCATCTCGATAAAATTAAGGGCATTTTAGTCATTTTCAAATAAAACGATTCAGCTAAGTTAAATCACACGTTTACTTGCAAACCCGGTAAACATAAAGTTGAAAATACAAGAATATTTTAACCCGAGATTTCGGATGGAGGTTGAAATTTTCAAAGGGGGTTTTTGGTAGAAGAGTTAAAAATGTAAAAGGGTAATCGATTAGTCTTGACAAAACCAACATTTTAGCTCAACTAATTTGCAACTAAAGGTGTAAAGAGTCAAGCTCGAGGTAATCGAGCTAATCGTTTACACCTCTACGTAAAAAAAACCCATCAATTTTTGGTAGAAGACTTAAAAAGGTAGTTTTTGATAGAAGAGTTAAAAATGTAAAAAAGTAATTGATTCATCTTTACAAAACCAACATTTTACAACTAAAGGTGTAAAAAACTAATCTTACACCTCTATTCACAACTGACCTTGTCTCTCTTAGGGTGCCCGGGGCACAATCGGTGACCCATGCGGGGACCGATTTCACCGAGCGGTGAGGTGCCGCCGGTGCAGCGGGGAGCCAAAAACGGGGAGCCAAAGCGGTGAGGAGGCACCGAAGAGAGGGGAGGAGAGAGAAGGTGGGCCCCATTCAATCAACCAATGAATTTTTTTTTTTTAATAAAAAACCAAGTCACCTAAGAGGGGAGTGCCGCCATCAATTTAGGGTGTGAGGGGAGTTTAAGAGGGGAGTTGACGTGGCACACGAGGATTGGTTATGCGTAAGAGAGGGGACTCCCCTCTTAGGGGAGTGCCCCTTACACCCTTAACCCAGAAGATAAGAATGTAAAATCAGCTAAGGGTATTTAACACATTACCTTGTATATTAAAAATCCAATTGAATGAATATTATAACCTATAAATTAGCAACTTACTTATGCTTACATGTGTTGTACTTCTAGCTTTGGGAGTTTTTTTTAAAAAAAAATAGAATTTTCCTTTTTAACCCTAAAGTATCAATGTTTGACAATTTAAGTTTAAAGTTTTAATCTTTGGTAATTTAACCCCTTTGATTAATTTGATTTTTCATCTACTTTATCCTGTTTGACAGACCCGTCACAACGCGTCTATTTTTCTCCGTTTGATAGGTCTGTCGCAATGCGCGTGTCATAGATCGGCTCAGTTATTCTTTTCTATGTTTTACACACGGGTTCGCGGTCATGTAAGAAACATTTGTCTTTCATCTAATATGATATATAACTAACGAATCTCCGCCGCATTGCGGCGGGTGGTAATTCTAGTTAACATCTATATATTAAAAAATAGAACCTATAAATTTACTAAACCAGGTGCATTTTCGGTACCGATTCGGCACCGGTATTCATCGGTTTTTACCCTCAAATACCAGTGTCGTACCAGTATCGACCGGTACCAACCGTACCGTACCAGGTATATTCGGTACCGGTACCCACTTTTGGGGATTTCGGTAACGGAGGTATATTCGGTATTGGTACCCACTTTTGGGGATTTCGGTAACGGTATTTTCGGTGCCGGTTGGTACCGAGATCATCAAATCCTGTAGCAACGTAACAATGCAAGTAATTGCACCGTTTAGATTACTTTTCATACACACAGTAAGTAAACTGTATTTCGTTTGAATGAGGTTTTATATACACAACAACTTATTTTGCTTTCCTTTTTGTCTTTTTCTGTAATGAATGAATTGTAGCATGTAAAATTAACTTGGATATTTAGATTATTGATGAGCAAATCGTTTCAAATCCTGTAATCAAACTGGTATCGTATCGGTACCAAATTTACTATACCAAATCATTCTCAGTACCAATTTGGTACCCACCTTTTGGCGTTTTCAAAATCGTTACTTTCGGTTCGACACCGGTCTAGCATTATACATGTATTTATTGATATTTACCTTCAAATACCATACCGTATTGTACCGAGCATTTTCGGTGCCGGTACCTAATTTCGATGATTTTCCGGATCGGTACTTTCGGTGCCGTTACCGGTATCGAGCTCATCCATATTTTAACGTGATAGCACGGTAATAACTGAACTGAAAACAATCGAATTTCCAACGTGTAGGACGTGTGGCTCCTATTATTATATATTAGGTTATTTAAAATCGTTTTTTAGGACGGAGTGAGTATCCTTACCACGTCATTTTTATTTATGTTTTGATATTCGATATCTGCTTGCCGTTGCTGACACGCGTTTTGCAGTCGTTGGGTCCCTGCCGTAACGCGCGGGCGGAAAATCAACTAGTTCCAATAAAAAATAAGTATGGTAAGAGGTCACGCCACCAACTAGAGATAAAAATTTGAAAACTTACAAGGGTATTTCAGTCATTTCCTTAAACCACCCGGTAACGGATCACCCAACCAATTGAAGTAAAATAAAATAGAATGCATTTGAAATAATCCAACTAGTTTATTTGAAAGCGTCAGCATATACTCAAGCCTGCAATATACTCTTAACCCAAACCTAAAACCAAAACACTAATCAACAAACACATCTTCTTCAACATCTTCATCCTAAAACACTCTCTGGATTTCAATGTCTACCAAGATCCATTTCCGGCAGTTTTTATTTTATTTTTTCGTCGTGTTTTCGTCTTCTTTCTTATCGATTTCTTCTTCTCAACTCTCCCCTCAAAACATTCAAGTTTTTTACCCATTTCACCTTCCACCACCACAACGGCCACCACCGACACCTTCAACCGACACCACTACACCCCCTCCTACCCCTAATCCTGTGACTACAACAAGCCCACCATCAAATTCATCAAATAAAAAGGTTGCAACAGCGGTTGGTGCAACGGCTGCAAGTACTTTGGTTTTATCAGGATTAATATTCTTTGTGCTTGTTAGGTATAAACGACACGTTAAAGAGAAAGAAAATCCATATGCACCAGATGGAAACGAAGCTGGAAACACGCGTAATCCGCTTGTGGTGTTGAATAATAATCAGTTTACTAGACTTGAAGGGATCAAAGGGGTGATTGTTGATGAACAAGGATTGGATGTTCTTTATTGGAAGAATCTTGATAATGATGACAATGGGAATAAAAAACAAAGTTTTAAGAAAAAACATCCGAATTTCGACCAGAAAGAAGGGCGAAAATCGAAGAAATTTGATGTTCAAATTCAAGAAGTTCCTTTGCTTAGAGGAGAGTCTTCAAATTCTCATGTATGGCCATCAGGAGAAGATGTTAAAAGTCAAAATGAGTCTCATTTGGTTGTGAATCAACAAAGTTTGATGAAAAGTCAACGGTCATCAAGATCGCCGCCACCAGCACCACCATCCCCACCGCCGTTGCCACCGCCGCCACCACCTCCACAGGTTGTGGTAGAGAGGAAGAGTTTTCTGCCGCCGCCGCCACCACCGGTACAGCCTAAAACTGGTGGTTTGACTTTGTCATCAAAACCACAATCACCACCCAAGGTCCAACTTAAGCCATTGCATTGGGACAAAGTCAACGCTAATGTGGGCCATCCCACAGCATGGGACAAAATGGATAATGGTTCTTTCAGGTATTTTTTCTGTCTTTTTAAATGTCTGTGCATCATATACACTCTCCGGTTTTTTCGATGTGGGTTGTCAAAATTCTTAGTTTCAATCCATTTTTTTGCCTAAGAGAGAGAGACTTTGGTTTCATTTATTTATTTATTTATTTATTTATTTTGCCATTTTGTCTAACTCTCAAACCTACTAGTAATTTTATGTTAATTGTCTGTAAATTGACCAAAATAAAGGGAAACTTTTAATATGTAATTGTGATTACATTTATTTTTCTATTATTAATTAAAATAAAAGGGCATTTTGGTATCTCAAAAACAAATCCAAGTGGAAAAATTGTCGGTGTTAAACAAGGACGAAAATAGTAAATTACTCCAAATTCTATAAACCCTTCAAATCAATCAAAACCAGGTCAATCTATTTGCATTTTTGTTTTTCTTATATAACTTAATATATATGTGTTATAGAAAAAGCGAATATGGTTTATTTGTATATATATATCCCGATATAGATTTTATAAAATTTTATATATGATACAGATCCGATTTTAAATATAGATAAAAATAAACACATCGCAACATTAGATGTTTTCTAAAACATTATACATTAAAAACATTAAAAGTTGTATTTGAAAAACTTGGTGCAACAATAAAAAAACCATGGATGTTTACAGAATCATGCATTTAGACCTCAAACACAGTTCTCATTCTCCCATATGATTCAGGTTTGATGGTGATCTCATGGAAGCAATGTTCGGGACCGTAGCCACGAACAAAAAATCACCACTCGCCTCACCAACTGCGAAAACGCAACAGAAATCAGGTCCACCATCTAAAATCTTCATCCTTGACATGCGTAAATCGCAAAATATCGCGATAATCCTTCGGTCATTAGTCGTATCCAGACAAGAAATCACTGACTGCCTTCTTGAAGGCAAAGGTTTAGACATAGACACCCTCGAAAAGCTCACGAAAATCCGCCCAACAAACGAAGAACAACAACTCATCCTCAACTATGATCAAGACATCACAAGGCTTGCAGACGCCGAATCATTTCTTTACCACATTCTTCTAGCCGTCCCCTCGGCTTTTACAAGGTTTAATGCAATGTTTTTTACATTAAGTTACACTTCAGAAGTTAATGAACTCAAGAAGACTTTACAAACACTTGAAATGGCCTGCAAAGAGCTTAGAACTCGCGGGCTCTTTGTTAAGCTACTAGAAGCGGTTTTAAAAGCAGGAAACCGAATGAATGTTGGGACTTCAAGAGGAAATGCGCAAGCGTTTAATATGAATTCGCTTTTGAAGCTGTCCGATGTTAAAAGCAGCGACAGGAAGACAACTCTGCTGCATTTTGTAGTTGAAGAAGTTGTTCGGTTGGAGGGGAAAAAATGCATGATCAATCGAAATCCCAGCTTTAGAAACAATACGATTAGCTTAACACGCGATACATCGGCTAATAAAGATTACATAAGGCTTGGATTGCCTACTGTAGGAGGAGTAAGTTCCGAGTTTACTAATGTTAAAAAGGCTGCTGAATATGACTATGATGCCCTTTTGAAATCGTGTTCGGGGTTAAGTGTTCGCTTGGGTGAGATTGCGAAAACTGTGGAGGAATGTGGTGGTGATGGGGACGGACGAGGTTTCGTGAAGGAGATAGAGAAGTTTGTTGAAAAGGCGGAACGGGAAATTCAAGTGTTGAGGGAAGATCAAGAGCGGGTTATCGCGCTAGTGAAGAAAACGAATGAGTATTATCATGCCGGGGCGTCGAAAGATAAAGGGATGAAGCAGTTTCAACTGTTTGTGATAGTGAAGGGTTTTCTTGAAATGGTTGATAAGGCTTGTGTTGATATTGCTGTGAAGCTGCAGAAGAGGGGAAATGTGAGTGGTGAGGACGCGGTAAATGTGGTGGCGAATAGACCGACGATGAAGTTTCCGGTGTTACCACCGGATTTCATGAGTAACAGCAGTTGTAGTGATTCAGATGATAATGACAACGACGATGAAGATTTGTGATTAAGCAAGGAAGAGGTACAGAAACATTAGCACTTGAAATGAGGAGATCAAGTGTATTGATAATTTGATATAAAGTTCATTTTTTAGTTTTTTACAAGCACTGTATGTAATTTTGGTTTTGATTGTACAAATAGTAAAACATAGAGTATAAAAATGATAACAGGTTTAAATTATATGAAATCATGCCTGCTAAAAAAAATCCTTGAGAGCAAAAGTTTACAAATTAAATCATGGGTAAATTACAGGTTTCGTCCATGTGGTTTGAGCCGCTAAATTACATAATTAGTCACTTGTGGGCAAAAAGACTAAAATACCCTTACTTTTAACAGAAATAACAAACGAAGTTAGACAGAACAAACTGATACATACGGGCAAAAACATTAAGAAATATGATAAAAGTGGCAATTCTAGTCAAACCACACAAACAAAAACCGTAATTTACTCTTGAATTAATTATTCAAACTATATATGAAATTTGATCATCTCATCCAAAAGAAGAAAATCTTAAACCCTAAAACCTTGCGTAATGAGCAAGCATTATAGAGGCGTGAAGGGATTTGATAACGCCCCCAACACCAGTCCGCCCCTCTCACCCTCGGCGTTATAGGGATATGAAGAGGGAGGGGTGGGTCTAGTATAACGCCAAATGAGGAGAAAATATTTTGGAAAGCAATGATTGAAAGGGCACTAAGAGGTTTTAACCATTACACATTTTCTGAACAAGCGTGATTGAAGATACATATCCGAGGACGGACCTTCCCCACGAAGGACGGACGGGATCGTAACTAGACGAACATCCTAGAGACCTTCGTCCCTCAAACTCCCGTCGACAAACCACTAATAAGTGTGTCCTGCTGAATGACGTCATCTCAGTTGACTAATATAAATACCCTATAAAGTACAAGCCAAGTAAGATTTTCCTGAACCTTCGTCCTACTTTCTCTCTCTACTTTCTCTCTCTAACAAATACTTATCCTCACGCCGAAGGGTGGTCGCAGAGGGGCCCTCACATCTCTGCGGCGAGCCTAACGGTTTATTCTTTTGCAGGTTCAGGTCCACGATCCTCCACCAAGATTCAACTCAAATCTTAGGTCCACGATACTAATGTGACGAAAAATGTGGGCGTTAACCATTATGGATGGCCTAACTGCATAACTAAACTAATGAATGTTGATTATATCATAAGAACATGGGTAAAACATAAACCCTAATTAAATAAATTCAATCATTAATAATAAAACATGTGTACCTGGTTAGCCAGTAACCGAATCAGAGAATGAAGTAGACGTCATGTTCGTCAGATTGGTCGAGTTCCTCCTTAGGGTGCAATCTAATGATGGTGATGAAGAAACCGATAAAGGGGAATCGGTTGAGGAGAGAGGGCGATTTCATAATGATGTTATTGTGATTAGAGTCTAACCTTTTAACCCTCTAGTATCTCCTTATATATGCACCCAAGAGGAAACCCTAATTAGTTAATAATGGTAATAAGGCTCATCAACAATTACCAACTAATTATTTAATAGGTTGTTATATATTTTGATCTCTTATTATATAAATGATTATAATGGCCATATATAAATAAATATATTATTTATTTATTCTTACATTCTCCCACTTGGCCGTGTAATCATTTATTATGAGTATTAGATAAGCCTGATCAGAAGTTAACACTCATTTTAGCCTTAAACAAGAACTATAGCAGAGAAATACAGCGGTTGAATCATCATGCGACTCAGGACCCCCATTAGTCATACTATAGCTGATGTGTGTAAAATGCAACATATAAAATACATCAAATAAGACATAAAACTAACCCTTTTTAAGCACTAATGTTGGAAAAAGAGTGCTTTTGTCTTCCATTTGTATTTTCAGGATTAAATGAGCTCAAATTCACAAAAGAAGCAAAAAGACAGCTAAATCTAACATAAATACAAGAAAAGGAACACAAGTGGATTGCCCGACCCCTCAACGGCATCCTCCCAAGCAAAATAGAGAAGACAGAAGACTGAACACGCCCCGTACTCAGCCAGCACGGGGCCGTGCCCAAGAAGCAGCAGAAAAGACAAACCTATAGAAGCTTCTATTGCTCACCACGGGGCCGTGTCCAGCGGACACGGGGGCGTGGCGAAAGTACAGCAGGCGCATTAATTGTAATTGCGAATTACAATTAATGAAGAGAGAGAGTATCAGACAGGCACGGGGGCGTGTCCAGCGGACACGGGGCCGTGCCCAGCCTTCTGTTCAGCCTATAAATAGGAGTGCTTGGTTTCATTGCAACTCATCCCTTGGCACACCACCTCTCTCACACTTCATCCACCACCCACCACCGCCATAACACCATCATCCATTGTCCATCATAGAGTGTGTGAGTTGTCTCGGGATCCAAGATTGATCGTAAGAGTTCTTGACAATCAAGGCCATGTTTGCCTAAGTCTCTTACATCACTTGGTGAAGACAAGTGTTTAGTATAATACTTTTTATTTTTAATCTTTTGCACTTTTTATTTGGTTTTGTATTAATGACTTTAATAACTAGTTGCTTATGTTGAAGGTGATCTTTCCTTATCGTTTGTCCGTGGTGTCTTGGCATTATTTTACTGTCTATATAAAATAAAAGATTTTCACCATTCATATCTCCACGGTCTATATGGAGGTATGTTGGCTACCTGGTCGGGGGTTAAGGGGACGGTTTGGTAAGGGTCTTGCCCTTGTTCAGCGTTTAGAGGTCCTGCAAGGGACCTGGGTCAAATTTCGTAGGATCTCCTTCAATGCCCATAGGTATTGGATGGCGGGGATCCAAACTCTTTGACCCCCTCATAAGTTAACTACTATTAATACTATAACCCGGCTATTTAGGACTGTATCACTGCTGACTCAGACTACTTAGTCGAGGGTAACGTCACCGCCAAAAGCGGGCCCTACCATAATTTGCATTAATAACTTAATTCATTATCTTCCAATAATCCAACCCTTTAGGATTGTATCCTTGCTGACTCAAACTACTGGGTTGAGGGTAACGTCGCCTTCAAAAGAGGGGCCTACTACAATAACTAAGATAATCTCTTAAACAAGTGCAAAAGTGCAAAAATAATCAAAGGTTATACTAATACACGAGTCGGATCCAAGTGATTCATCTTGTCTATCTGTTTTTATTTTTATTTTATTTTTCAGCATTTAGTTAGTTTTTATTTTCTTAGTTTAAAAACCTTTTCTAACTTTTTGATTTGATTAGACGTTGAGGATAAACCGGTACTAAAAGCTCTTGTGTCCTTGGACGACCTCGGTATCTTACCAACACTATACTACGTCCACGATGGGTGCACTTGCCCATATGTGTGTTTAGTGTTAGTAAATATCATGTTTTATAAATTTAAAACTTGGCTAAAAATGTAAAAAGGGCTTAAAATATACATCAAAAATATATTACACTACACACGCATCAAGTTTTTGGCGTCGTTGCCGGGGACACAAGGATTTTAAGAAAGCTTAAAATCGACGGCCTAATCAGTTTTTCAAAACCTTTTTAAAACGCGCGCACATTTTTCTGCATTTTAGTTTAGTTTGCATTTACAGTAGCCTGAACACGGGGCCGTGCTCACTGAACACACCCCCGTGCTGCATTTTTTTAGTTACATACCCAGATACAGAATCTGAACACGGGGTCGTGCTCACTGAACACGCCCCCGTGCTCAACGTGACCAGTAACTTTAATTAAAACGCCCAGATACAGATCCTGAACACGGGGCCGTGTTCACCCAACACGGGGCCGTGTCCAGCCTTCTGTTTCCGTCTTTGTTTTTGTTTTCTGGTCCTGAGACTCAGTTGTGGTCTGCTGAGTGATTCTTATGGATCAATACTCAGGAGGTTACAACTACACCTATGAGGAGGATGATTATATGAGAGACTATTGCACTAATTGTGGAAACCCGCACTCGGTACAATATTGTAACTTGTTTCAACCATCCACTTCATACAACCATTATGAGGAGCCCAGGTACGAGCCATCAACTTCATACACATCCTATGAAGACCCAAGGTATGAACCTTCTCCCTCATACTCATATTTTGATGAACCAAGGTATGAGCCTTCGTACTCATACTTTGAGGAGTCAAGATATGAACCACCACCTTCATACACTTATTATGAGGAACCATGGCGTGAACAACCCACCTCATATGAGTACTATGAAGAACAAAGTTTCGACCCTTATCCATCATATACTTACAATGAAGAACAATGGTGTGAACCATCTACTTCATATGGGTACTATGAGGAGCCAAGGATCGAATAACCGGATTCAAGCTTTGAGGATCGTAATTCTTTCTCTCTCACCGAAGTGACCAATAGGATATTAGAACACATTAAAACTATCGAACGTTGCATAAAAGAATCTCGCGCAAGGGAAGAAGAGTCCCGCGCAAGAGAAGAATTAAATTTTAATAATAACGTAGAGATAGTTGAAAATGTAAAAATGGAAGAACAAGAAAGTGAAAAACTGACACATGAGTTAAGCAACGAAAAAGGTGAGGCCGATAATGTTAAATTTCAAGAAGAGTCTAATTTCGAAGAAATTAATCTCTTGTCACCTTCTTTCGAAAATCATTGTTTAGTAACCCCTCATGCCAAGTTTTTAAAAGAGTTAAACACTAGTGCTAAAATTGAAGAAATGGTAAGTGTTAAGTTAACAAATAATCAAACCTCGCTAATAAAAGAAGATCCTTTTGAAATTAACATTACATCGGTTCCATGTTTCTTTCAAAATTCCTTTATTAGTAATATCACCATTGATAAAGATCTTTGTGTTAACATAATGCCTAACTATATTTTTGAAAAATTAAGTATTAGTGATTTTTCTCCACTTCAAATACCCATTTTTCTATCCGATCGAAAGGTAATAAAATCAATCGGTATGGTTGAGAATGTCTTGGTTCAAACAAATCAAATGGTTATTCCAACCGACTTTGTCATCCTCGATGACGCTCCTCTAGTCTTAGGGAAACCTTTTGTGAAAACTCATGAAGCTTTGAAAAACCGGAAATTTAACAACCTACCTCTTCAATTAGGGGCATTCAAAAGGAGCATAGATCTTGAGCGTTCAATGAAATATCCTTTTGGCAATAATGACCCCCTAATTGAAGATGAAGATGAGCCACCCGATACAACTGAAGAAGATGACCACTTTGTTGAAGAAGAGGTCGCCATAGAACAAACCTTTAAGGTTCTTGATCTAGATGAGCCACAAAATAAGGTGTCTCCTAAAGACCCACCCATTGAGCTCAAAGAACTTCCTAAAGGTTTGGAATATGCTTTTCTAGACAAAGATGGTAATTTGCCTGTAATTATTTCATCTAAATTAAGTAGCGTAGAAAAAGAGAAATTAGTTAATCTTCTAAAAAAACACAAAAATGCGATCGCTTGGAAGCTTGTAGATATTAAAGGAATAAGTCCTTCCATGTGCACGCACAAAATTCTAATGAATGATGACTACAAAACAGTAATTCAACCACAACGAAGAGTAAATCCCAATGTACAAGAAGTGGTTAAAAATGAAGTCATCAAGCTACTTGACGTCGGACTAATCTATCCTATCTCTGATAGCCCATGGGTGAGTCCTGTCCAAGTAGTCCCAAAGAAAGGAGGTATGATGGTAATAACTAATGAAAAAAAGAATTAATACCAACAAGAACCGTCACAGGATGGAGAGTTTGTATGGACTATAGACGATTAAATGAAGCAACAAGGAAAGACCACTTTCCTTTGCCCTTCATTGATCAAATGTTAGAACGACTATCCGATCATAAATTTTATTGTTTCTTGGATGGTTTTTCAGGTTACTTTCAAATACCGATAGCACCTGAAGACCAAGAGAAAACAACTTTCACATGCCCCTACGAAAAGACAATGGAAGTCTTCATGGACGACTTTTCTATCTTTGGAGACTCATATGACCAATGCCTCGATAACCTTGAACGAATGATATCCCGATGTGAGGAAACTAACCTCGCCCTTAACTGGGAAAAAGGCCATTTCATGGTAACAGAGGGAATAGTACTCGGTCACAAAATCTCAAGCGAAGGTATGGAAGTTGATCGAGCAAAAATAGAAACTATTTCTCGATTGCCTCCACCATCCTCCGTTAGAGCAATCAGAAGTTTCTTAGGGCATGCCGGATTTTATAGAAGGTTTATCAAGGACTTTTCAAAAATTTCAAGACCTCTAACAAAGTTACTTGAAAAAGATGCACCTTTCATCTTTGACAAGGAATGCAATCAAGCATTTCTAACCCTCAAGGAAATGCTAGTCAATGCACCTATCATGATAGCTCCCGATTGGAAATTTCCTTTCGAAATCATGTGTGATGCAAGTGACTTTGCTGTTGGAGCAGTCTTGGGACAACGAAAAGAGAAGCATTTCCACCCAATTTATTATGCTAGTAAAACGCTTAACGATGTACAAGAAAATTACACAACTACAGAAAAAGAATTACTAGCTGTGGTGTTTGCTTTTGATAAATTCCGTTCTTACCTTGTTCTTTCTAAAACTGTAGTCTATACAGATCATGCAGCTATCAGATACCTCTTCAAGAAACAAGACGCAAAACCCCGTTTGATCAGATGGATTCTACTCCTCCAAGAGTTCGACATTGAAATCAAAGACAAAAGAGGAGCAGAAAACACTGCTGCAGATCATCTTTCATGCCTAGAAGACCCAGCTTTGGAGGCAACCAGGGACGAGCAGATAAACGAAAAATTTCCCACAGAGTCCTTGGAGATGATGGAGAGTAGACAAGAACCATGGTATGCCGACTATGCTAATTATTTAGCTAGCGGTGTAGTCACCAAAGGATGGCCGCATCACCAAAGAAAGAAATTCTTTGCTGATGTAAGGCATTACTTTTGGGAAGACCCTTATCTTTTCAAAATGTGTGCCGACCAACTCATCCGAAGGTGCGTCCATGGTAATGAAGCACGAAGAATTCTCCGTCATTGTCATGAAGGTCCATATGGAGGACATCATGGTGCCGCTAGTACCGCACGAAAGGTATTTGATTCAGGATTTTATTGGCCAACCATTTACAAAGATGCACAAGATCTTGTAAAGACATGTGATGCTTGCCAAAGATCAGGTAATATTTCTTCCAAAAACGAAATGCCTCAAAACGGCATTCTCGTTTGTGAAATTTTTGATGTGTGGGGACTCGATTTCATGGGACCCTTCCCACCGTCAAAAGGAAACAAATATATATACTTGTGGCAGTAGATTACTTGTCTAAATGGGCAGAGGCCGAAGCTCTTCCAGCAAACGATGGAAGAGTGGTGGTAAAATTTCTGAAAAATTTATTCTCTCGTTTTGGAACACCAAAAGCTTTGATAAGTGATAGAGGTACCCATTTTTGTAATCATCAACTCGAAAAAAAATATTAACAAGGTATGTGGTCTATCACCGGGTCTCAACAGCATATCACCCTCAAACAAATGGGCAAGCCGAAGTGACTAACCGAGGTTTAGAATGAATACTTGAAAAAACCGTAGGGTTAAATAAAAAGAAATGGGCTGATAACTTAGATGATGCTTTATGGGCTTTTCGAACTGCTTATAAAACCACTATAGGCACAACCCCATACAAGCTTGTCTATGGAAAAAACTGTCACTTACCAGTAGAAATAGCTCACAGGGCCTACTGGGCAATAAAAAGCGTAAACTTAGACTTAGAAACTGCAGGTAAAAATCGATTCTGTCAAATGAATGAATTAGACGAATTAAGGAATTATGCGTACTCTAACTCCGAAATTTATAAGGAAAAAATGAAAAATTTACACGATAAATATATTAAGTCTAATGAATTTCGAGTAGGGGACCAAGTTCTTTTGTTTAATTCACGACTTCGATTATTTCCTGGTAAACTAAAATCTAGGTGGTCAGGACCTTTTTCCATCACCCATGTTTTTCCTCACGGTGCAGTAGAAATTAAAGCTCGAAATGGCATTCCATTTAAAGTCAATGGCCAACGGCTAAAACTCTACCGAGGATCCATTGAGGATGAAGAAGAGGAGATCTCGCTTCAAACGGTTAACGAATGAGAAGCATCCACATCATACCCGAAATGTTGCAAACAAACGAGTATACATCCAAACCGGTAAGTCTTCTAACCATGTTTTCGGAAAAATGGGCACTCACACGAGCACACCTTAAAAAAAAAATTCAAAATTTTTGCTCGGCACGAGGCCGTGTCCGCTGGACACGGGGCCGTGTCGATGCAACTGACGGGATAAAACCCCCATTTCATAACAGTTACCTCATTCTACACGCCCCGTTTTGCCGAAAACGCTCTGGTTCAAGGCGATTTTCCGCAGATTTCCGACGTTACTTCCACGTTTAACAACATCAAGGTATGATTCTATCATCATTAGTAGTTAGATTAGTTATTTGCATGTAGTAGAAACATCAAAATTTGGGGAAAAATCTAGGGTTCTTCAAGTTCATCCGGATCGAACTTCAAATTTTTGATGTAATCTGTTAGTATTAATCTAGATTAGTATAATGGGAAGTAAATACACTTGTATTGTTGATAGATTTGTCCGATTTCTCACAAAAACCTCAAACCCTTGTTTTTTAACCGAAAAAGATGAAATTGGAAGGGTAAATGGGTTATTTTGGGAAAAACGGCACTTGGGGTTTCATTTTCGGGGGAAACCGCACCTACTTGGCCAAAAATTTTCAGATTTTCGGGACCGGGACGAAAAATGAAATTTTTGGGTTACAGACGTCTGGACACGGGGCCGTGCCCGCTGAACACGGGGCCGTGTCCAGCCCACTGTTTGCAGTTTCTTTAAAAATCTCATTGTTTCGTGCTAATTTTTGGTGTATTCTTTCAGATGGCAAAGTTCACAAGGTTCAATGCAAGTGAACTCGATGCTAGGGCAAGATACGAGCTACTTCAAACAAGGCCCGAGGAGTACCCCAGACGAGCATGCACGGACCTATTAACCTTGGTAAACCAGTTGGACCGATTCAACAACATCGTTACGGGACCACTAAGGGTTGCATTAACCACTCGGCTTAGGTCGGTGCATCAATGCACCTTGGAGTTCTATAGCACTTTTACCTTCACTTCAAGGTGTGACCCATTTGACAATGAAGGGGTTGCATTTCGGTGTGGGGGGACAAGGTACTCGATCTCTATGGCACAATTTGGAGCAATTGTGGGACTGTACGGGGAAGAGGAATCAGGAAATGAGGAAAATACCGGGGGATTAAGAGATTTGGATGAAAATGAACGTCAAGCTGCATGGGCTCAAATCGGTGAAGGAATCTACAACCCTAGCAGCACCAAGAGTACTAAGCTGAGGGACCCACTCTATCGCTACATTCACAGGCTCCTCACCTACTCTCTTAGCCAACGACACGACAGTAGTGGCGTTGTAGGGTTGAAAGATTTGGTTGTCCTTCACTGTATCCACAACCGGAAGCCTCTAGATGTTCCATATCTCCTGCTACGAAACATGCATCTCAACCGCCTTGCTCGTGCTCCAACACCTATCTTCTTTGGAGGGTGGGTGTACCGTCTCTTCAAGCACTTCACACATATCCCAAGGTCCTTTGAAAGAAGCCCATGGTCGGGGTGAGTTGACTATCACATTTGCCGAGCCATGAACTTACTTTATGAGGCGGAGGACGGGACAGTGAGTTTCCAAAGGACGCAAGGCTATGCATGGAACCCGCAGGAGGCCCTAGTTCTTCACGCACCACCTCCACACTACCAATATCAACCCCATGGTGATCCGGGTCAATCCTCCTCACAAGGAGGCGGTTTTCCTAACTTTCAAAGCTTACATGATCTTTTGCAGGAAAACCTCATGTGTACCAGGAACGCCTACAACCTTGCCAATAATACATACCACTGGGTCGGCGCTATCGAACGAAACATCAACGATATACAAGACGATATTGGTAGCATCCGGGAGTACATGGCGGGTCAGGGGGATGGAGGTGATGATAGCGATGAGGACATGGAGTAGGGGGTTTGAAGGAGCAGAAGCGGGTTGATGGCGAGCCCACAGGTTTAAGTCCCTTTTATCTATCGAACAGTTTGTGGCCTGCGTGCCAAGTGTTGAACAATTTACTTTCCGTGACTACTTTTATTTTTCGTTTTATTTTTCTTTTACTTTATGCTTGGAACAATTAACTATGGTAATGTAGGATGTTTGTGTTGCTTGGTGTGGTATTAAGTGATGAAACAGGTACAAACCGAGGCTTAGAGTGCTAAGCCTTAGCACTCATAAGGCCAGGATGGAAAAACCGGAGAAAGGAACCTGTTTTTCAGGCTTACAGACTGTCCACACGGGGACGTGTCCAGCCGACACGCCCCCGTGCTCACCTCCCAGGACTGTTGTTTGGTTACTTTCCTGCAAGTTTTTGTTAGACACGGGGCCGTGCCTAACCAACACGCCCCCGTGTTCGCCTTCTGTAAGTTTCGTTACTGGCAGTCCACCACGGGGTCGTGTCCAGCGGACACGGGGCCGTGTCCAGACTGCCAGTAACATAAAATCTTTGTTTTTACACCATATTACACATCTAATCAACCTAAAAATTTATTTTTGGGACACATTGAGGACAATGTGTAATTTAAGTGTGGGGGGGATGCTAAAACCTTGAAATTTTGCAAGTCCTAAAAACAAGCCTTACACAAAACTCTATTGGAACCGCTAATCACCCCAAAAAAAATTTTTTTTTCAAAATTTTCAATTTTTCTTTACTTGTCTAAAGTTTAAGTTGGAATTCTAAGATTAATAAGGTTATATTTTTACAAGTTTACAACCAATAGCATCGTGATAAAAAGAACCAACATACGAAAATTACGAAACGGCATGACAAGCTTAAGTTAAAATTTGATTATATATACTTGATCACATAGAAAAACCCATTCCCACAAAAAGTGAGTTTTTGAGCCTTTATTGAGCATACAAATACACATCTTTAGACTAAATGCTCATTTTTCGTTTCTTGTGTGAATAGCCGCTTGGTTCTTACGACTCTAGAACTTGCCACGACGATTCATTCCCGGTCCTTACCAACTTAAACCCAAGTAAGTAAATGATGGAGGCATTAGGACTAACCCTTTTTCTTTCAAAACCATTATTTTCATTTTTCTTTTCACCCACCTAAAAACTCCCCCTAGTTAACCCCTTTGAGCCTAAACCTTTCATTTCTTTACCCTAAAAACCCTTTTACCCACCAAAACCCTTTTTATTTTTACCCTTTATTTTAGTAACAAGCTCGGTTTTCGTGTGACTAAAAAAAATGATGAAGTTTGAAATAAACAAACAAAGCTCTTAAAACAAAAAGCTTGTTTGAAGAAATACTTCACTAAAAATAAAAAGTCACTAAAACAAAATGTTTTACGAAAACCGACGCTTTTTACACTTTTCGCCCTTTTCTACTAACCACTAACCCATTCACCCACCTTTAGCCCAAGCCTTTACCCAAAAAAGTCCTCTTGATATTTACAAAGGTAACAAGTTAAAAAGGAGGAGGATTGATTGCTTGGCAAGCTTATGGTAGGAATAAGTTCCATGCCTCTCTCGAGTGATTCACTAAAAATACACCTTCGGCCGAGTGTGGGTGATTTCTCCCGTGAGGTATGTAAACTTGTATATAAATGGAATTTTAAAAAAAAGCATGTTATGCCCAAATAAGTAATTTATCCTATGAAACGTTCTAAATAAATCATAACGAATAGGATTGTAAATAAATAAAAATAAAACCCAAAAAGATCTTGGATTCCCGACACTCTATGACAAGCCAAAACCTTCTCTTCTACCCATTCCATTTGGGAGTGTAAGCCACATATTAAAGAGTTTTGCTTGAGGACAAGCAAAAGTTCAAGTGTGGGGGTATTTGATGTGTACAAAATGCAACATATAAAATACATCAAATAAGGCATAAAACTAACCCTTTTTAAGTACTAATGTTGGAAAAAGAGTGCTTTTGTCTTCCTTTTGTATTTTCAGGATTAAATGAGCTCAAATTCACAAAAGAAGCAAAAAGATAACTAAATCTAACATAAATACAAGAAAAGGAACACAAGTGGATTGCCCGACCCCTCAACGGCATCCTCCCAAGCAAAATAAAGAAGACAGAAGACTGAACACGCCCCGTGCTCAGCCAGCACGGGGCCGTGCCCAAGAAGCAGCAGAAAAGACAAACGTATAGAAGCTTCTATTGCCCACCACGGGGGCGTGGCGAAAGTACAGCAGGCGCATTAATTGTAATTGCGAATTACAATTAATGAAGAGAGAGAGTATTAGACAGGCACGGGGGCGTGTCCAGCGGACACGGGGCCGTGCCCAGCCTTCTATTCAGCCTATAAATAGGAGTGCTTGGTTTCATTGCAACTCATCCCTTGGCACACCACCTCTCTCACACTTCATCCACCACCCACCACCACCATAACACCATCATCCACCACCATCATCCATTGTCCATCATAGAGTGTGTGAGTCGTCTCGGGATCCAAGATTGATCGTAAGAGTTCTTGACAATCAAGGCCATGTTTGCCTAAGTCTCTTACATCACTTGGTGAAGACAAGTGTTTAGTATAATACTTTTTATTTTTAATCTTTTGCACTTTTTATTTGGTTTTGTATTAATGACTTTAATAACTAGTTACTTATGTTGAAGGTGATCTTTCCTTATCGTTTGTCCGTGGTGTCTTGGCATTATTTTACTGTCTATATAAAATAAAAGATTTTCACCATTCATATCTCCACGGTCTATATGGAGGTATGTTGGCTACCTGGTCGGGGGTTAAGGGAACGGTTTGGTAAGGGTCTTGCCCTTGTTCAGCGTTTAGAGGTCCTGCAAGGGACCTGGGTCAAATTTAGTAGGATCTCCTTCAATGCCCATAGGTATTGGATGGCGGGGATCCAAACTCTTTGACCCCCTCATAAGTTAACAACTATTAATACTATAACCCGGCTATTTAGGACTGTATCCCTGCTGACTCAAACTACTTAGTCGAGGGTAACGTCACCGCCAAAAGCGGGGCCTACCATAATTTGCATTAATAACTTAATTCATTATCTTCCAATAATCCAACCCTTTAGGATTGTATCCTTGCTGACTCAAACTACTGGGTTGAGGGTAACGTCGCCTTCAAAAGAGGGGCTGATGCGTGTCGGTGTGTATATGTTTTAGATATATATTTAAGCCCCTTTTTACACTTTTAGCCAAGTTTTAAATTTATAAAACACGATATTTACTAACACTAAACACACATATGGGCAAGTGCACCCATCGTGGACGTAGTATAGTGTTGGTAAGATACCGAGGTCGTCCAAGGACACAAGAGCTTTTAGTACCGGTTTATCCTCAACGTCTAATCAAATCAAAAAGTGGGAAAAATATTTTAAACTAAGAAAAATAAAAACTAACTAAATGTTGAAAAATAAAATAAAATAAAAAACAGATAGACAAGATGAATCACTTGGATCCGACACGTGTATTAGTATAACCTTTGATTATTTTCGCACTTTTGCACTTGTTTAAGAGATTATCTTAGTTATTGTAGTAGGCCCCTCTTTTGAAGGCGACGTTACCCTCAACCCAGTAGTTTGAGTCAGCAAGGATACAATCCTAAAGGGTCGGATTATTGAAAGATAATGAATTAAGTTATTAATGCAAATTGTGGTAGGCCCCGCTTTCGGCGGTGACGCTACCCTCGGCTAAGTAGTCTGAGTCAGCAGGGATACAGTCCTAAATAGCCGGGTTATAGTATTAATAGTAGTTAACTTATGAGGGGGTCAAAGAGTTTGGATCCCCGCCATCCAATACCTATGGGCATTGAAGGAGATCCTACTAAATTTGACCCAGGTCCCAAGCAGGACCTCTAAACGCTGAACAAGGGCAAGACCCTTACCAAACCGTTCCCTTAACCCCCGACCAGGTAGCCAACATACCTCCATATAGACCGTGGAGATATGAATGGTGAAAATCTTTTATTTTATATAGACAGTACAATAATGCCAAGACACCACAGACAAACGATAAGGAAAGATCACCTTCAACATAAGTAACTAGTTATTAAAGTCATTAATACAAAACCAAATAAAAAGTGCAAAAGATTAAAAAGAAAAAGTATTATACTAAACACTTGTCTTCACCAAGTGATGTAAGAGACTTAGGCAAACATGGCCTTGATTGTCAAGAACTCTTACTATCAATCTTGGATCCCGAGACGACTCACACACTCTACGATGGACAATGGATGATGGTGGTGGATGATGGTGTTATGGTGGTGGTGGGTGGTGGATGAAGTGTGAGAGAGGTGGTGTGCCAAGGGATGAGTTGAAATGGCTCCAAGCACTCCTATTTATAGGCTGAACAGAAGCCTGGGCACGGCCCCGTGTCCGCTAGACACGGCCCCGTGCCCGTCTGACACTCTCTATCTTCATTAATTGTAATTCGCAATTACAATAAATGCACCTGCAGCACTCTGACCACGCCCCCGTGTCCGCTGGGCACGGCCCCGTGGTGGGCAATAGAAGCTTCTACCACTTTGTCTTTTGTGCCAGGGCTGACCATCCTGGACACTGCCCCGTGCTCGCTGAGCACGGCCCCGTGTTGAGCTGGACACGCCCCGTGTTCGCTGGACACAGCCCCGTGTTCAGCTGGGCACAGCCCCATGCTCAGCTGGGCACAACCCCATGCTCAGCTTTCTTCTTGTTTTTGCTTTGGGAGATGCTGTCGAGGAGTCGGGCATGCCACGTTTCTTCCTTTTCTTTGTATTTATGTTGGATTTAGCTGCATTTTTGCTTCTTTTGTTCATTTAAGCTCTTTTAACCCTGAAAATACAAAAGGAAGACAAAAGCACACTTTTTCCAACATTAGTACTTAAAAAGGGTTAGTTTTATGCCTCATTTGATGTAATTTATATGTTGCATTTTACTCACATCAAATACCCCCACACTTGAATCTTTGCTTGTCCTCAAGCAAAACTCTTTAATATGTGGCTTACACTCCCAAATGGAATGGTTAGAAGAGAAGGTTTTGGGCTTGTCTTGAGTGTCGGGAATCCAAGATCTTTATTGGGTTTTATTTTTATACTATTTACAATCCTATTCGTTATGATTTATTTAGAACGTTTCATAAGATAAATTACTTATTTGGGCATAGCATGCCTTTTTAAAATTCCATTTATATACAAGTTCACATACCTCACGGGAGACATCACTCACACTCGGCCGAAGGTGTATTTTTTTAGTGAATCACTCGAGAGCTGCATGGAACTTATTCCTACCATAAGCTTGCCAAGCAATCAATCCTCCTCCTTTTTAACTTTATACCTTTGTAAATATCAAGAGGACTTTTTGGGTGAAGGGTTAGGCTTGGGCTAAAGGTGGGTGGTTGGGTTAGTGGTTAGTAAAAGGGCGAAAAGCGTAAAAAGCGTCGGTTTTCGTAAAACACTTTGTTTTTTTTTTCTTCTTTTTTTTTCTTCACTTTTTTTTTATTCTAATGAAGCATTTTTCAAACAAGGTTTCTTTTGATGAGCTTGTTTGTTTATTGCTAACTTCATCTCTTTTTTTTTCTCTTTTTTTTTTTTGTGTCACAAGAAAACCGAGCTTTGTTACTAAAATAAAGGGTTTAAAATGAAAAAGGTTTTGGTGGGTAAAGGGTGTTTGTTTTGGGGAAAGAAACGAAAAGGTTTAGGCTCAAAGGGGTTAACTAGGGGGATTTTTGGGTAGGTGGTAAAAAAGAAAATTAATGGTGTAGAAATAAAAAGGGGTTAGTCCTAATGCCTCCATCATTTACTTACTCGGGTTTAAGTTGGTAAGGATCGAGAATGTATCGTCGTGGCAAGTTCTAGAGTCGTAAGAAACCAAGCGGCTATTCACACAAGAAACGAAAAATGAGCATTTAGTTTAAAGATGTATATTTGTATGCTCAATAAAGGCTCAAAACTCACTTTTGTGGGAATGAGTTTTTATGTGATCGAGTATATATAATCAAATTTTAACTAAGTTTGTCATGCCGTTTCATAATCTTCTTATTTGGTTCTTTTTATCATGACGCTATCGGTTGTAAATTTATAAAAATATAACTTTTTTAGAACTTGTTATTCCAAAATTAAACCAAGACAAGTAAAAAAAAATGAAAAAAAATGAAAAGTTTTTGAAAAAATTTGGGGTGATTAGCGGCTCCAATAGAGTTTTGTGTAAGGCTTGTTATTAGGACTTGCAAAATTCAAGGTTTTAGCATCCCCCCACACTTAAATTACACATTGTCCTCAATGTGTTCCAAAAATAAGTTTTTCGGTTGATTAAAATGTGTAAAAGTGGGTTAAAAACAAGATTTTATATTACTGGGTAGCTGAACACGGGGTGGTGTTGGCTGAGCACGGCCCTGTGTCCAGACTGCCAGTACCAAAAGTAAACAGAAGGCTGGGCACGGGGGCGTGTTCAGTGAGCACGGCCCCGTGTCCAGGTACCTGAACTGGGCATTTCTGCAGATTTTTGGGCACGGGGGCGTGTTGGGTGAGCACGACCCCGTGCTGAACTTGCAGTAATGAAGAAAAATTGTCGAGAGGCTCTGTTTTTGTGCATGGGGTGTTGGTTCAAGCTTCCATTAGTATCCTTCACCATCCCGAGTGTGTTTTATTCCTGAAAATTAAAACTAAACTAGAAATCATAAAAGTTAAACTAATCTAAAACTAAGGATAGTTCCGCGGAATGCCTCCGTGGTGCGCCACGTTTATAAGGGTCCTTGGCTAGACCCTCCTTATCGGGTGGTTCTGGCTCATCTTCAATTAGGGGGTCATTATTGCCAAAAGGATATTTCATTGAGCGCTCAAGATCTATGCTCCTTTTGAATACCCCTAATTGAAGAGGTAGATTGTTGTACTTCCGGTTTTTCAAAGCTTCATGAGTTTTTACAAAAGGTCGTCCCAACACTAGAGGAGCATCATCAAGGATGACAAAGTCGGTTGGGATTACCATTTGATTTGTTTGAACCAAGATATCCTCAACTACACCGATTGATTTTATTATTTTCCGATTAGATAGAAAAATGGGTATTTGAAGTGGAGCAAAATCACTAATACTTAATTTTTCGAAAATGTAGTTAGGCATTATGTTAACACAAAGATCTTTATCGATTGTGATATTACTAATAAAGGAATTTTGAAAGAAACATGGAACCGGTGTAATGCTAATTTCAAAAGGATCTTCTTTTATTAGTGAGGTTTGATCATTAGTTAACTTAACACTTACCATGTCTTCACTTTTAGTATTAGTGTTTAACTCTTTTAAAAACTTGGCATGAGGGGTTACTAAACAATGATTTTCGAAAGTAGGTGACAAGAGATTAATTTCTTCAAAATTAGACTCTTCTTGAATTTTAACATTATCGGACTCACCTTTTTCGTTGTTTAACTCATGTGTCGGTTTTTCACTTCCTTGTTCTTCCATTTTTACATTTTCAACTATCTCTACGTTATTATTACAATTTAATTCTTCTCTTGCGCGGGATTCCTCTTCCCTTGCGCGAGATTCTTTCATGTAACGTTCGATAGTTTTAATGTGTTCTAATATCCTATTAGTTACTTCGGTGAGAGAAAAAGAATTTGGATCCTCAAAGCTTGAATCCGGTTGTTCGATCATTGGCTCCTCATAATTCGCATATGAAGTAGATGGTTCACACCATTGTTCTTCATTATAAGTATATGATGGATAAGGGTCGAAACTTTGTTCTTCATAGTACCCATATGAGGTGGGTTGTTCACGCCATGGTTCCTCATAATAAGTATATGAAGGTGGTGGCTCATACCTTGAATCTTCAAAGTATGAGTATGAAGGCTCATACCTTGGTTCATCAAAATATGAGTATGAGGGAGGAGGTTCATACCTTTGGTCTTCATAGGATGTGTATGAAGTTGATGGCTCGTACCTGGGCTCCTCATAGTAGTTGTATGAATTGGATGGTTGATATGAAGTATTATATTGAACCGAGCGTGCGTTACGACAATTAGTGCAATAATTACCCCTATAATCATCCTCATCATAGGTGTAGTTGTAACCTTCTGAGTATTGATCCATAAGAATCACTCAACAGACCACAACTGAGTCTCGGGACCAGAAAACAAAAATAAGACGGAAACAGAAGCTGGACACGGCCCCGTGTTGGGTGAACACGGCCCCGTGGTCAGGGTCTGTATCTGGGCGTTTTAATTAAAGTTACTGGTCATGTTGAGCACGGCCTCGTGTTGAGTGAACACGGCCCCGTGGTCAGTCTCTGTATCTGGGTATTTAACTAAAAATATGCAGCACAGGGGCGTGTTCAGCGAGCACGGCCCCGTGTTCAGGCTACTGTAAATGCAAACTAAACTAAAATGCAGAAAAATGTGCGCGCGTTTTGGAAAGGTTTTGAAAAACTGATTAGGCCGTCGATTTTAAGCTTTCTTAAAATCCTTGTGTCCCCGGCAACGGCGCCAAAAACTTGATGCGTGTCGGTGTGTATATGTTTTAGATATATATTTAAGCCCCCTTTTTACACTTTTAGCCAAGTTTTAAATTTATAAAACACGATATTTACTAACACTAAACACACATATGGGCAAGTGCACCCATCGTGGACGTAGTATAGTGTTGGTATGATACCGAGGTCGTCCAAGGACACAAGAGCTTTTAGTACCGGTTTATCCTCAACGTCTAATCAAATCAAAAAGTGGGAAAAATATTTTAAACTAAGAAAAATAAAAACTAACTAAATGCTGAAAAATAAAATAAAATAAAAAACAGATAGACAAGATGAATCACTTGGATCCGACACGTGTATTAGTATAACCTTTGATTATTTTCGCACTTTTGCACTTGTTTAAGAGATTATCTTAGTTATTGTAGTAGGCCCCTCTTTTGAAGGCGACGTTACCCTCAACCCAGTAGTTTGAGTCAGCAAGGATACAATCCTAAAGGGTCGGATTATTGAAAGATAATGAATTAAGTTATTAATGCAAATTGTGGTAGGCCCCGCTTTCGGCGGTGATGCTACCCTCGGCTAAGTAGTCTGAGTCAGCAGGGATACAGTCCTAAATAGCCGGGTTATAGTATTAATAGTAGTTAACTTATGAGGGGGTCAAAGAGTTTGGATCCCCGCCATCCAATACCTATGGGCATTGAAGGAGATCCTACTAAATTTGACCCAGGTCCCAAGCAGGACCTCTAAACGCTGAACAAGGGCAAGACCCTTACCAAACCGTTCCCTTAACCCCCGACCAGGTAGCCAACATACCTCCATATAGACCGTGGAGATATGAATGGTGAAAATCTTTCATTTTATATAGACAGTAAAATAATGCCAAGACACCACGGACAAACGATAAGGAAAGATCACCTTCAACATAAGTAACTACTTATTAAAGTCATTAATACAAAACCAAATAAAAAGTGCAAAAGATTAAAAATAAAAAGTATTATACTAAACACTTGTCTTCACCAAGTGATGTAAGAGACTTAGGCAAACATGGCCTTGATTGTCAAGAACTCTTACTATCAATCTTGGATCCCGAGACGACTCACACACTCTACGATGGACAATGGATGATGGTGGTGGATGATGGTGTTATGGTGGTGGTGGGTGGTGGATGAAGTGTGAGAGAGGTGGTGTGCCAAGGGATGAGTTGAAATGGCTCCAAGCACTCCTATTTATAGGCTGAACAGAAGCCTGGGCACGGCCCCGTGTCCGCTGGACACGGCCCCGTGCCCGTCTGACACTCTCTCTCTTCATTAATTGTAATTCGCAATTACAATAAATGCACCTGCAGCACTCTGACCACGCCCCCGTGTCCGCTGGGCACGGCCCCGTGGTGGGCAATAGAAGCTTCTACCACTTTGTCTTTTGTGCCAGGGCTGACCATCCTGGACACTGCCCCGTGCTCGCTGAGCACGGCCCCGTGTTGAGCTGGACACGCCCCGTGTTCGCTGGACACAGCCCCGTGTTCAGCTGGGCACAGCCCCATGCTCAGCTGGGCACAGCCCCATGCTCAGCTTTCTTCTTGTTTTTGCTTTGGGAGATGCTGTCGAGGAGTCGGGCATGCCACGTTTCTTCCTTTTCTTTGTATTTATGTTGGATTTAGCTGAATTTTTGCTTCTTTTGTTCATTTAAGCTCTTTTAACCCTGAAATACAAAAGGAAGACAAAAGCACACTTTTTCCAACATTAGTACTTAAAAAGGGTTAGTTTTATGCCTCATTTGATGTAATTTATATGTTGCATTTTACTCAAATCAAATACCCCCACACTTGAATCTTTGCTTGTCCTCAAGCAAAACTCTTTAATATGTGGCTTACACTCCCAAATGGAATGGGTAGAAGAGAAGGTTTTGGGCTTGTCTTGAGTGTCGGGAATCCAAGATCTTTATTGGGTTTTATTTTTATACTATTTACAATCCTATTCGTTATGATTTATTTAGAACGTTTCATAAGATAAATTACTTATTTGGGCATAGCATGCCTTTTTAAAATTCCATTTATATACAAGTTCACATACCTCACGGGAGACATCACTCACACTCGGCCGAAGGTGTATTTTTTTAGTGAATCACTCGAGAGCTGCATGGAACTTATTCCTACCATAAGCTTGCCAAGCAATCAATCCTCTTCCTTTTTAACTTTATACCTTTGTAAATATCAAGAGGACTTTTTGGGTGAAGGGTTAGGCTTGGGCTAAAGGTGGGTGGTTGGGTTAGTGGTTAGTAAAAGGGCGAAAAGCGTAAAAAGTGTCGGTTTTCGTAAAACACTTTGTTTTTTTTTCTTCTTTTTTTTTTTCTTCACTTTTTTTTTATTCTAATGAAGCATTTTTCAAACAAGGTTTCTTTTGATGAGCTTGTTTGTTTATTGCTAACTTCATCTCTTTTTTTTTTTTCTCTTTTTTTTTGTGTCACAAGAAAACCGAGCTTTGTTACTAAAATAAAGGGTTTAAAATGAAAAAGGTTTTGGTGGGTAAAGGATGTTTGTTTTGGGGAAAGAAACGAAAAGGTTTAGGCTCAAAGGGGTTAACTAGGGGGATTTTTGGGTAGGTGGTAAAAAAGAAAATTAATGGTGTAGAAATAAAAAGGGGTTAGTCCTAATGCCTCCATCATTTACTTACTCGGGTTTAAGTTGGTAAGGACCGGGAGTGTATCGTCGTGGCAAGTTCTAGAGTCGTAAGAAACCAAGCGGCTATTCACACAAGAAACGAAAAATGAGCATTTAGTTTAAAGATGTATATTTGTATGCTCAATAAAGGCTCAAAACTCACTTTTGTGGGAATGGGTTTTTATGTGATCGAGTATATATAATCAAATTTTAACTAAGCTTGTCATGCCGTTTCATAATCTTCTTATTTGGTTCTTTTTATCACGACGCTATCGGTTGTAAATTTATAAAAATATAACCTTTTTAGAACTTGTTATTCCCAAATTAAACCAAGACAAGTAAAAAAAAAATGAAAAAAAAATGAAAAGTTTTTGGAAAAATTTGGGGTGATTAGCGGCTCCAATAGAGTTTTGTGTAAGGCTTGTTATTAGGACTTGCAAAATTCAAGGTTTTAGCATCCCCCCACACTTAAATTACACATTGTCCTCAATGTGTTCCAAAAATAAGTTTTTCGGTTGATTAAAATGTGTAAAAGTGGGTTAAAAACAAGATTTTATATTACTGGGTAGCTGAACACGGGGTGGTGTTGGCTGAGCACGGCCCTGTGTCCAGACTGCCAGTACCAAAAGTAAACAGAAGGCTGGGCACGGGGGCGTGTTCAGTGAGCACGGCCCCATGTCCAGGTACCTGAACTGGGCATTTCTGCAGATTTTTGGGCACGGGGGCGTGTTCGGTGAGCACGACCCCATGCTGAACTTGCAGTAATGAAGAAAAATTGTCGAGAGGCTCTGTTTTTGTGCATGGGGTGTTGGTTCAAGCTTCCCTTAGTATCCTTCACCATCCCGAGTGTGTTTTATTCCTGAAAATTAAAACTAAACTAGAAATCATAAAAGTTAAACTAATCTAAAACTAAGGATAGTTCCGGGGAATGCCTCCGTGGTGCGCCACGTTTATAAGGGTCCTTGGCTAGACCCTCCTTATCGGGTGGTTCTGGCTCATCTTCAATTAGGGGGTCATTATTGCCAAAAGGATATTTCATTGAGCGCTCAAGATCTATGCTCCTTTTGAATACCCCTAATTGAAGAGGTAGATTGTTGTACTTCCGGTTTTTCAAAGCTTCATGAGTTTTTACAAAAGGTCGTCCCAACACTAGAGGAGCATCATCAAGGATGACAAAGTCGGTTGGGATTACCATTTGATTTGTTTGAACCAAGATATCCTCAACTACACCGATTGATTTTATTATTTTCCGATTAGATAGAAAAATGGGTATTTGAAGTGGAGCAAAATCACTAATACTTAATTTTTCGAAAATGTAGTTAGGCATTATGTTAACACAAAGATCTTTATCGATTGTGATATTACTAATAAAGGAATTTTGAAAGAAACATGGAACCGGTGTAATGCTAATTTCAAAAGGATCTTCTTTTATTAGTGAGGTTTGATCATTAGTTAACTTAACACTTACCATGTCTTCAGTTTTAGTATTAGTGTTTAACTCTTTTAAAAACTTGGCATGAGGGGTTACTAAACAATGATTTTCGAAAGTAGGTGACAAGAGATTAATTTCTTCAAAATTAGACTCTTCTTGAATTTTAACATTATCGGACTCACCTTTTTCGTTGTTTAACTCATGTGTCGGTTTTTCACTTCCTTGTTCTTCCATTTTTACATTTTCAACTATCTCTACGTTATTATTACAATTTAATTCTTCTCTTGCGCGGGATTCCTCTTCCCTTGCGCGAGATTCTTTCATGTAACGTTCGATAGTTTTAATGTGTTCTAATATCCTATTAGTTACTTCGGTGAGAGAAAAAGAATTTGGATCCTCAAAGCTTGAATCCGGTTGTTCTATCCTTGGCTCCTCATAATTCGCATATGAAGTAGATGGTTCACACCATTGTTCTTCATTATAAGTATATGATGGATAAGGGTCGAAACTTTGTTCTTCATAGTACCCATATGAGGTGGGTTGTTCACGCCATGGTTCCTCATAATAAGTATATGAAGGTGGTGGCTCATACCTTGAATCTTCAAAGTATGAGTATGAAGGCTCATACCTTGGTTCATCAAAATATGAGTATGAGGGAGGAGGTTCATACCTTTGGTCTTCATAGGATGTGTATGAAGTTGATGGCTCGTACCTGGGCTCCTCATAGTAGTTGTATGAATTGGATGGTTGATATGAAGTATTATATTGAACCGAGCGTGCGTTACGACAATTAGTGCAATAATTACCCCTATAATCATCCTCATCATAGGTGTAGTTGTAACCTCCTGAGTATTGATCCATAAGAATCACTCAACAGACCACAACTGAGTCTCGGGACCAGAAAACAAAAATAAGACGGAAACAGAAGCTGGACACGGCCCCGTGTTGGGTGAACACGGCCCCGTGGTCAGGGTCTGTATCTGGGCGTTTTAATTAAAGTTACTGGTCACGTTGAGCCCGGCCCCGTGTTGAGTGAACACGGCCCCGTGGTCAGTCTCTGTATCTGGGTATTTAACTAAAAATATGCAGCACAGGGGCGTGTTCAGCGAGCACGACCCCGTGTTCAGGCTACTGTAAATGCAAACTAAACTAAAATGCAGAAAAATGTGCGCGCGTTTTGAAAAGGTTTTGAAAAACTGATTAGGCCGTCGATTTTAAGCTTTCTTAAAATCCTTGTGTCCCCGGCAACGGCGCCAAAAACTTGATGCGTGTCGGTGTGTATATGTTTTAGATATATATTTAAGCCCCCTTTTTACACTTTTAGCCAAGTTTTAAATTTATAAAACACGATATTTACTAACACTAAACACACATATGGGCAAGTGCACCCATCGTGGACGTAGTATAGTGTTGGTAAGATACCGAGGTCGTCCAAGGACACAAGAGCTTTTAGTACCGGTTTATCCTCAACGTCTAATCAAATCAAAAAGTGGGAAAAATATTTTAAACTAAGAAAAATAAAAACTAACTAAATGCTGAAAAATAAAATAAAATAAAAAACAGATAGACAAGATGAATCACTTGGATCCGACACGTGTATTAGTATAACCTTTGATTATTTTCGCACTTTTGCACTTGTTTAAGAGATTATCTTAGTTATTGTAGTAGGCCCCTCTTTTGAAGGCGACGTTACCCTCAACCCAGTAGTTTGAGTCAGCAAGGATACAATCCTAAAGGGTCGGATTATTGAAAGATAATGAATTAAGTTATTAATGCAAATTGTGGTAGGCCCCGCTTTCGGCGGTGACGCTACCCTCGGCTAAGTAGTCTGAGTCAGCAGGGATACAGTCCTAAATAGCCGGGTTATAGTATTAATAGTAGTTAACTTATGAGGGGGTCAAAGAGTTTAGATCCCCGCCATCCAATACCTATGGGCATTGAAGGAGATCCTACTAAATTTGACCCAGGTCCCAAGCAGGACCTCTAAACGCTGAACAAGGGCAAGACCCTTACCAAACCGTTCCCTTAACCCCCGACCAGGTAGCCAACATACCTCCATATAGACCGTGGAGATATGAATGGTGAAAATCTTTCATTTTATATAGACAGTAAAATAATGCCAAGACACCACGGACAAACGATAAGGAAAGATCACCTTCAACATAAGTAACTACTTATTAAAGTCATTAATACAAAACCAAATAAAAAGTGCAAAAGATTAAAAATAAAAAGTATTATACTAAACACTTGTCTTCACCAAGTGATGTAAGAGACTTAGGCAAACATGGCCTTGATTGTCAAGAACTCTTACTATCAATCTTGGATCCCGAGACGACTCACACACTCTACGATGGACAATGGATGATGGTGGTGGATGATGGTGTTATGGTGGTGGTGGGTGGTGGATGACGTGTGAGAGAGGTGGTGTGCCAAGGGATGAGTTGAAATGGCTCCAAGCACTCCTATTTATAGGCTGAACAGAAGCCTGGGCACGGCCCCGTGTCCGCTGGACACGGCCCCGTGCCCGTCTGACACTCTCTCTCTTCATTAATTGTAATTCGCAATTACAATAAATGCACCTGCAGCACTCTGACCACGCCCCCGTGTCCGCTGGGCACGGCCCCGTGGTGGGCAATAGAAGCTTCTACCACTTTGTCTTTTGTGCCAGGGCTGACCATCCTGGACACTGCCCCGTGCTCGCTGAGCACGGCCCCGTGTTGAGCTGGACACGCCCCGTGTTCAGCTGGGCACAGCCCCGTGTTCAGCTGGGCACAGCCCCATGCTCAGCTGGGCACAGCCCCATGCTCAGCTTTCTTCTTGTTTTTGCTTTGGGAGATGCTGTCGAGGAGTCGGGCATGCCACGTTTCTTCCTTTTCTTTGTATTTATGTTGGATTTAGCTGCATTTTTGCTTCTTTTGTTCATTTAAGCTCTTTTAACCCTGAAAATACAAAAGGAAGACAAAAGCACACTTTTTCCAACATTAGTACTTAAAAAGGGTTAGTTTTATGCCTCATTTGATGTAATTTATATGTTGCATTTTACTCACATCAGGGGCCTACTACAATAACTAAGATAATCTCTTAAACAAGTGCAAAAGTGCGAAAATAATCAAAGGCTATACTAATACACGAGTCGGATCCAAGTGATTCATCTTGTCTATCTGTTTTTATTTTTATTTTATTTTTCAGCATTTAGTTAGTTTTTATTTTCTTAGTTTAAAAACCTTTTCTAACTTTTTCATTTGATTAGACGTTGAGGATAAACCGGTACTAAAAGCTCTTGTGTCCTTGGACGACCTCGGTATCTTACCAACACTATACTACGTCCACGATGGGTGCACTTGCCCATATGTGTGTTTAGTGTTAGTAAATATCGTGTTTTATAAATTTAAAACTTGGCTAAAAGTGTAAAAAGGGCTTAAAATATACATCAAAAATATATTACACTACACACGCATCAATAGCCTTAATTTAAAACCTAATCGTTATGATCAAAATACGCTTAAGCCCTTTGTTTGATTTGTAACTTTATTTGTCTATATGCCATTATGCCGGCTTGACATATTCTTAGAGACATACAAAATCAAACTGATGAGGAAAGTTAACTAATACTTAGTCATTCATAGTATGATATGCAGTTGCGCACGACCATCAATTAATACCCGTCTATGAGCTCTCTTAATAAGACTTATGGGTAATAGCCCTTCAGTTATAGGATCCTTAAGCATATCATGAATGTATTATATACAAAACTTAGTTTCCTCAATTCGTTCATAAACGAATAATTAATTGCGTATCGAAATTTAATGCAGCACCTCTTGAACTGTTACTGTTCAAGGAGTCATGGTAGCTGACTTTATCACACTAAGTCTTCAAAACATTAATTATTTGGAGTTAAAAAACTTATGAGTCCACTGATAAATTTCCAACAACATTTAGTGACTATATTATGTCGTTATAACTTAGGTTGTTATCAGTTTATTATGACTCCTCCATGAGATAGGTTTTGTCTGCTAACATAAGGATATAACCGAAATTACATTTTGTCATCTTTGAATATCACAAAGTTAAAGTAATAAACCGGTTTTAATTCTCACTTCTTGTTTAAATTGTAGCCTCTCGTTTCTTTTAAAGATGTTGTAATACTCCATTAGATGCTTCACATTAATCTAGACATATCTAGTGTGTTGCAATATGAGTAATATCTAAATGAGTATAGACTTAAACTTAAATAAGGCTTCTAATTAATGAAGCGTAAATAAATAATCTCATTTATCCTATTATCCTCTAAAGGAAGAGCAGTATTGTTTGTTACATATGTAAGGACCCATTTAATGTTAAACTTATGGAACGGAACTAATATCTCATTATGATATCTATCACGAAAGAGATATCTCTAAGATCTATTATATCAAAGTTTGTGTTAACAATGCTTTGACTTATGTAACATATACTTGTCAAAAGAATATCATCTATATGGACAAGTTTATCCTAGTTGCTCCCACTCATTTTGAGGTAGGTACATTAATCCACTTGATTCTTGATGAAAATAATTGCGTTAAGATTTCATCACATTATGATGTTTGCATCAACCCATACATGGATTTTATTGGCTTATAGACAAACTGTTCTTTAACCTTAAGTTTAGAGCTTTCAGGTTGCTTTATGAACATGTAAATATGTCATCAAATTGTTAGGGGAAATTGTTTTAATGTTCATCTAATGCAGCTCAAAACTATTATAAGCTACTAGAACAGTGATGATCCTCAAAGAAATCTTTGATAATTTATCTCTTCCTAAGTATAACCTTTGACAATCAATCATGTCTCTTCGTGTCTTAACGCTTATTTCAGGATTTGGTTTAGTTATGAACACTCTTAGGTAATTCAGAGGATTGATTGACACTACTGGCTTAATTTGAAGAGATAGGACCAGTAAACTTTTCCAAAATCCATTTCAACTTCAATTAGGGAGGTTATGTAATCATCGAAGTTAGTAGGCTTTTAAACCTAGATAACCTCCTGAGTTGATTATTGGGTTTATTAGAAGTTTCAGTTTATGGATTAGCTCTTGGTTAGGTTGCTATCATTTTCAGGACTCTAAGTCTATAAGAGTTGGTCCAGTATGGTGTACAAGAGGTGTAATCGGAGTTAAATTCGGAGTAAAATTTAATGACACTCTTTCCCCCGCCTCTTGTATTCGTTACAAGTCATGATAAGGACTTTGACTACTCCCACTGACCTTAGAAATCTTTAGGAACTCAGCATGCTTAGGGTCAATATGTAACGACCAACAAATTCTAATAGAGAAACAAGTTAATAACGTTAGTCATTGTGATTTCTCTTGTTGAGGATTATGTTAGTTTAGGTAAGAAATCTAAGTGCGCCCATAATTAAGCAACATTGAAATTTTTGTAAGTGTAGCATTAGATTTTAAGGAGACAAATTATGATAGAACAGTGTCAAGATGGAGCAGTGTCTTGTACAAGAGGTGTAAATTTAGGTAATGTAAAATCTTCACTCCCCCACCTCTTAACTATTGCAAGTTATTCTTAAGACACTTAATGTTTCCACTGATCTGTGATATCTCAAAATGCTACAAGAGAAGTTTCAATGAGGTACGTGACGTGGGAACCTATCATATATATGTTAGACTTTATTTGGTTTCTTTAATGTCCATATATCATAAGAAAACTCAGGGACATATCTAATAGAAATCTTATTAAGTATATATATGAATAGATTTCTTCTAAGACCGTGGGCCATATGCGACAAAATTTAGATACAAGTAGATAGTCTTTAAATGATAAATGAATTGTGTCTGAATATTCTAAGTTCCACGAATGTCAATGAATGACTTATGATAGACCCATACTTATTCCTTAAGCCAAGTCATATTTTAGGGCTTTAACATCATGATTTAAAATCACTTAGAATGAGATTAGATGAAAGAAAAACATCCTCATTAACCATGTCTTGATTTCTCATGAATTTCGGTTATAATGGATGAAATTTATAAGTCTCATTTTCCTTTTGTCAAATTCTCATTTGCATGATGACAAAAGTTGTGAAAGTGTAAGGTATCATCTAGTTTTATCTTAGTAATGTTTCAATCCAGATATTTAGAACAAATAAGATGAGAGTTTAAGGTAAGTGTGACTTTATGTTGACTATGCAAACCTCACAACCTTCATAACACTGCTTAATTATGATACTATATTCTGATTAATCTTCAGAATATATAAGGTATCGAAAGGCATTGTTAGAAGACTGCTTATTATGGTTCTTACAGCCTTAACATTTAATTTTGTCACTAACTCTCATGTTAGTTATTTGTTGACTTCTGGTAAGGAAACATTTAGAACTAGAGTCAACTAATCATCTGTTAATTGGAATATTAAAAATTAGCAGACTTAGATGTCATAGGAAGTGACTACCTAATTAACTTATCCAACAGTTCTTCTGAATAATGGATAGTCTCGTTGCTTATACCTAGTCTAATGGCATAATTATGCAGTGAGATTTTCCCTTGAAGAACCTTAGATGTGGAATTAGCACTTGTAATTTATCTATGGACCTTAGAACAATCCTCTTTTAAAGTTTAAGTGGTTGTAAGGTGAGTAACAACTTATTTTCCAGCTTCAAACATTTATTTCTTTGTATATATGTTGCTTATCAACACACTCATTATACTTTGGTACTTTTGAGTGTTATAGTTGATTTATAAGGCATCAAATTGTACAAGTGAAAATCTTAGTGTGTAATGTACTGGAAAAAATGTACTTATTTCCATATGTAAGCCCTTAACTTTATGGGTCATGGTATTGTACATTATTATTTATTCACATATACCACTTAGCTTTATAGTTTATAATTTTAAATGAAGGCATGCATCTTAGGAATTCTTGTAATTATTTCACAGATAATAGATTAGTCTTAGGAAAGACTTAATCTGGAATAACTTTAGTGATAGCATTATGTTAGAGAGATCTTGATTATCATAAGAGACATCATGTTCGATTTATCCTATTCATCATGCTCTAGTTTTCTTCTGTAGTACTTATATCAGAAGAGAGCAATAGGATTATCGTGTCTTAAGAGATAATCAAGGATTTGATTTAAGAGCTAATTCTTATAGAAACTTTAAATAAAGCAAAACATTTTAGGTTTAAGAATTAGAGTGGATGAAATATTGATTTATAGAAGAAAGTTATAGTGAGTAAAGTTATGTGTACTTAAAAATTAATGCAGACAAAATGATCATAAGATTAATGAAGGATCATTAATGTGAGGATCATTATATGAAGAAGTTGTGATATGTCTATTACTAACATCAAAATAATAGACTTAGTTAAAATTCTACTTAAACGAAGACAATTCAGCTTTGGCCAAAAGTGTAATCATTTAAACATGTGTGCAAAGTAATTGTGACAAATCAGCTTTGGCCAGAAATGAGACAATTACCTTAGTTATGCACTTGTTAAGTATGCTAAACATGAATGAATTAAATCAGCTTTGGCCAGAAATGAGACGTTCACGTTTGTAAGACATAATTAACATAGCTTCTTATTATACTTGAACAATAAATAGATGCATCAAATCAGCTTTGGCCAGAAGTGACACATCAGAAGTTCATTCAAGTTAAGCTATTCAATAGTATTTTTTTAGGGAAATCAGTTTACTAAATGAGTTCTCTAGTTTTCTTATGAGATCTCAAGTTTTATGAGATTTCGAGTTTTCTAATTTTGGAGTTCTCTAGATTTGTGAGTTCTCGAGGTTTATGAGTTCTCTACAAATGATGAGTTCTCAATAAATGATTATTAGTCCTCGATAATGTGAGCTCTCGAGAATAATTGTTAGTTCTCGAAAATTATTGATCTCACAAATTTTAATCCAAAAAACATAAAAGAAAACATAAACTTTAAAACCCGTAAATTTAATCCGTAAACTGATAAACGAAAACTAAAACATGATAAGATTTGGACTTCGGAATTTAAGGTGTTTAAATATATCCAAACCTAGTTTGCGATTTTAAAATTAATTAAAATATATTATGCAAACTTGGAGGCAAAGTTACGAAATTTTAGGAAACACAATTATATCCGAATTCAAATCGATATTATCATATTTATAATTAATTCAAATCAATATGCAAATAGGTGAATCAATGATTCGTTGAATGATATCATTATTATGTAAATAATATTCTTTCTATTCAAAAGTGAAAAAATAACACACATCAATATTGGAAAATAAGATGAAAATCAATTAAATTATTGAAGATCAAAAAGTAACAAATCATAATATTAAAATTTATTTGTTGTATATCATCTCAAAATCCAATAAAAAGTCAATGATTCATTAAAGACCTAAAACTTAATGGTGCCTTTTCCATTTTTTTTAGAAACAGTTCGAAGGTTTGCAAATTATGCCAAATAAGAAAATTTCTTTTAGTGGAATATAAATCGAAAACAATAATATCGATTCTTAATAAATTTTATTTCTAAAATCATAGATTAGGTTTTATGAGTGAATTGATATAATCAACATACGCTCTGATACCACATGTTGATTATATCATAAGAACATGGGTAAAACATAAACCCTAATTAAATAAATTCAATCATTAATAATAAAACATATGTACCTGGTTAGCCAGTAACCGAATCAGAGAATGAAGTAGACGTCATGTTCATCAGATTGGTCGAGTTCCTCCTTAGGGTGCAATCTAATGATGGTGATGAAGAAACCGACAAAGGGGAATCGGTTGAGGAGAGAGAGTGATTTCATAATGATGTTATTGTGATTAGAGTCTAACCTTTTAACCCTCTAATTATCTCCTTATATATGCACCCAAGAGGAAACCCTAATTAGTTAATAATGGTAATAAGGCCCATCAACAATTACCAACTAATTATTTAATAGGTTATTATATATTTTGATCTATTATTATATAAATGATTATAATGGCCATATATAAATAAATATATTATTTATTTATTCTTACAATGAAGCCCAATCAAAACCCTAAACTGGGAAAGCTAAGATACTGAACTCACTGGCCAATCAAACTACATGAAATCAATGTAATCAAGAAATTTACTTGTAAAATCTAAATCATTGAACATTAAACCAAAAAAATCTATCTTTACATTAAAGCAAAATAAAGTTGACCATTTGACCATGATGTGGCATATGTTATTAGGCAGATAATTGTAATTTGGGCGCCAATGACATATTCTCTCAATTCTCCTTTCTCCTTCAATTCATATTACCACCTCTCATTTCATCCTTCCTTCCTACACTCATTTTTTTGAAACCGCCTTGATTTATTCTTCAATTTGGAAACCAAATCAATTCTCTCAATCAGTTGAAATCATTCTCCAATTTGCCAAATTGATTTCTCTTCACATTCACACGGCTTCTCAAAACATCACACATTCAATTTTACAAACCCTAAATCTCCTCTACGGCTTCATCTCTAGCGATTGTACCTGGCCATACCCACTCTAGAAATCCCTAAATCTCAAGCATTCAAACTCTCATCTAGGTATGTTATCTTTGATTTTTATGATGTAATTCGATAATCATTTGATTTTTTCGCTTTAATCAATGTTTAATATGTTAATCATTGATATAGATATAGAATTGTCGAATCGGTTTTGATTTTGTCGCTCAATCCAACCAGGTAATATTTCTGAAATAGATTCGATTTTCAAATGGGTTACTGTCTAATTTTCGAGGGGTGAATGAGAATTGAGTCAGTTAGAAACCCTAGATTGATAACCAGATTCTTCACACTGCTTCTCAAAACCCTTATTTTGATTCAACGTCGTTGTCCTCTCCAACAATCCCTTCAATAGCGGCTACATGAGAGGATCTCTGAATCCAGTCTAATCTTACAGGTAATAATAGGCTTTTATTTCAACAGAATCCATCATATCTTCTAATCAGTTGTGTACTTTAATCAGTTAACTAACCAGTGTAATAGTTCTTAAATAGTTCTATGCTATTTCTAACTAACCAATGTAATGTGAGTTTCTTAAGGCTCATACAGGTTTATCATATTATGACTTTTATTGAGATTGCATCTGTTCTATTGTGTTATGTTCTGACATTGCATCTGAATCATTCAGACCTTGAAAGAACTAGAGAAATCGATTGTCTTATCACCGTTGAGTTTGAATTCTAAGGTGGTTGATTACGGCTATTCGTACTTAACACACTAATCTGATTTTCAAATTTTAACATTTGGGATGAAGCTTTTTTGTTTGTAGTTTGGTTGCTAATGTTTTTGTGTATTTTTTAAATAAGCAACATGACCACAAAGAGCATATGAAGGTGAGATAATTTTTAGTAGTGATGCTAATTTCTGAACTAATTTTACCGCTTTGCATATCTTGAAAGTTTAAGGCATGTACTTGAGGTTGCATGCAAAGTGGGTTCAAAGTAATAAAGGAATGTATAAATCTTTGTGAAGGTACCAGGGAAACTGGGTTGGTCATGCAATTTGGATAGCGGGTCAGATGGGATAATTATAAACACAGCTTGCCAACACTTTTCTCTTTTGTTTATTGTAACTGAGGGGGATTATGTTAGAATATACAAGTTTGACTGAACATACCAAACTATTACTCGCTCGCAACTTGATTGAACATACAAGCTATAGTTAGAAGCCTAAAACGCATAAAGCTGATTTTTAGATTATAAAACAATGTTTGTTTAATCTTTTATTTGTTTTATAGGATGCACCTACAGATTTAGAGTTAGATTTTAACAATGACACCCAAATCAAAACAAAGATTGAATTGACAAAGGCTGTGGAGAAAGCTTTTGCTAGGGGTTTACTGGTACTTCTAACCCTTATTTATATTAAGTTTTATGCAAAAATCATATGATTTATAAACAGTTTGATTTACATTCTTCACCAGATTATTAAAAATGACGATCTTAAGGAAGTACGAGAGTCAGGATCTGGTACATATGGAGCTTTTTATCACAGGAAATGGAAGGGTTCAGATGTCGCGATCAAAAGAATTCAACGCAGCTGTTTTGCTGGCAAACCATCTGAGATAGAGCGTTTTGTATGACCGCATAATGCACTTTTTCTGGTAATATTTAACTTATTTTCTTCACATTTGTAGTAATTAGATGCTAATTTTCCACAATGAGATATCACCCTCGAAAGTTATGTTAAAATTAGTGTAATTAAAATACGGGTTCAGTAACATGTTTAACCCTCAGCTTTTGTGATATCGCATATTCTTTCTGTCATGATAGTGTATCAAAAGGTGCAGACTATGGTTATTTATAGTTAAGTTTGGTTTTAAAAGGCACATCCGAAACATGAGGTGACCTAGGCGTGCGTATGGCATGGGGCGACCTGTGCAGTAATATTTTCAGATTACATATATTTGATAATCAAGCTATGATACTTAGTTCTTTGTTTGTAGACGGTGTCTGTTTGATTGTGGATATAGATAGAAATCTAACAAACAAGTTTTTGACGCTTTTTATAGATATAAATCTAACTAATAGCATTAAAGGTTTATATGGGTTTCGTAATGTATTCTAATGTATAAAATCTTCTAAATATATAGTAAGAAGATAATGATTGTAATCAACTTTACAACTTGAAAATTTGACAAAAAAAGTGTTTGCGGGTTGGGCTAATCCTTTTTGCCAACGTTTTGATTGTGTTATCCCTTAAGAGTAATCATTTCGACCTGTTAGTTAGCATAAATGACATGTATGCAAATTTATTTTACCAAAGTCAACCTATTACTTAAATAGTCATCATTTTCGCTCGCATAATAGTTTCATATAGCCCAAATGAACACGCATACATACATTTCTTACCCATGTCAACTCATTTATTAAAGAGTGATAGTTTGACCCATTAATATCTTTTTGTAGAGCTTTTTAACCTCTATCTCTCTCTTAGTATCTTCAAATTCTAAACTAATATGTCCTAAATTAGTTAGTTATTACTTGCAGCAAGTAGCTTTTAGCAAATTAAACTATTAATTTGGAATTTTTGGACATTGGTTTGTATATATGTTACTACAAATAAATTGGCTTTACATGATAAGAATTTCATTTTTCCTATTATAACTAAAAAGGTTGTCCGGATTATTTGTGTTTTTTCAACTTGTTAGGGCTGGATTTTTACTATGAATGATCCTTATACGTGATCCTAACCAGTGATCCTTATTTCTTTGGCAGGCAGTGATCCTCAGCCGGACCTCAGGATCAGGATCACGGGACATTGAGGTGATCCTAGTACTAACGGTCATTTTCGATTACTACAATATTATTTTGCAGGAATATCTAGCAGGATATGCCCTACATATCATGATCCAGGGACGCGCTTTTACAAATATGGCAAGAGCTGAATTGAAGATGAACGTTGTGCCGGATATGGAAACATGGCTTGATCTAAGGGCAGCAATTTAGGCTAGATTATCTTTATTTCTAAAGGGGTAATGAGCTGATTAGTGGTCTATCTACCTAAAATAAGTTACCTACACATGTATAAATACCCATCTTCCTCATTCGGAAGAACACACACAACATACGACACAACTCTCAACACTTAGACACTCAGTGATCCTTGTACTCAGCTCATTATCATCCGAAGTTGTAACTACATTTTTATTATATTGAAGTTGGTGATCGGTAGTTGCCATCACCCGAGGTTTTTTATGCCGGAGATCATACATTGATCAAGGGCTTTTTCCTCGTATAAATCACTGTGTCTTTGTATCTTTATCACGGAAGTGATCCTTTACTTTCATAGCTAACCAAGCATCATACCCCGTTTACATAAAGTTTGGTTACATTATCCTTGTGTGATTTTTGACCAAAACAGTTTGGCGCCCACCGTGGGGCAATTGGTGCTTCATTCATAAAGAAAATCTTTTGTTCAAAATCATTTCAAAGAGTTACATGGCTTCATCATTGAAGAACACTTCCACGGCGATGTCTGCAGTCACCTCAGCACAAACCACTCTACCTCCTCCACCGGCAGGATCCCAGAGAAATGCTGAGAAGAGACCAACCCCTTCTTTCTCTAAACCTCCATCTTCTTCTGCTATGAATTCTTCTATTCCCAGTACTAGTGATGTGTTTGCTTTAATTTTGCAGATGAAGGATCGTATGCAGCGGCAGGATGAAACTAATGACAGGATCCTCAGGGAGATTGGAGATCTCAAAAGACAAAAGAAAGCGGCAGAGGATCATTCCCCACTGATGCCAAAATCCTTGAGTTTTGAGACTCCAATGGTCACCTCTCAGCCATCAGGGATCCCAGACGTACAGATCACAGGGGAGACGAGAGGATTACATCTCAAGTCAGCAGCAATGACTCAGACATCGGGCTCGTATTTTCAGCCAGCAGGATCCTATCCTCAGTATATGGGATCCTTCATGAATCCGGGAGCCTATCCGGGGGCACAGCAGTTTCAAGGATCCTACTTTATTCCAGGATCGTTCCAGGGCCAAGGATCCTCCTTTGTTCCAGGATCATCCCAGGTTCAAGGATCCTCCTTCGTTCCAGGATCATCCCAGATACCAGGATCCTTACAGCTGCCAGGATCCCTAAAAAGTTTGCAAGCAGGGAATCTAGATGTCCATCAAGGGGACTTCATTCCAATGCAGACCATTGCTTCCACTGGTCCCTCCGTTATTCCAGAATCCCAGCAATACGGATTCCCTAACTTGAACCCAATGGGAGGTAACACTTTAAATAATTATCCTACCACTAACCATGGATTCATGCAGGATACAGGTACCAATCATGTTATGGCCAGGGAACTACAGAAACTAAAGGACATGATCTCAAGTGTTCCAGGGGTAGTCAAGCCTATCCCAGAGATTGCAGATGGGAGCCACAAGGTATCTCGCTTTGCACCACCAATCTGTGATGCAGAGGTACCCAAAAGGTTCCATATCCCTACCATGAAGTTGTATGACGGCACAACGGATCCAGAGGAACATATAGCACAATACAGGGAAAGGATGGAGATCAATCCTATCCCAGAAAAATTGAAGGAAGCATGCCTATGCAAAGGATTTGGATCTACTCTTACTGGATCAGCCCTTAAATGGCTGCTAAGTCTTCCCCCTTACTCTATTACTTCATTTGCTAATTTAGTTAATTTATTCAATAACCAATTCTCTTGTAGTAGAAAATTTGAAAAATTAACTAGTGATTTGTACAGGATAACTCAAAATAATAACGAATCATTAAGGGATTATATAACTAAATTTAGTAAAGAATCCTTGGATATTCCCAACTTGGATATGGCTACGGCTGTTGAAGCCTTCAAAATGGGACTTCTTAAGGATTCATTATTCTATGATGATCTTGTTATGACACCTTGCAGGAATTTAGATGAAGTAAGAACTCGAGCACTCAGGTTTATCCGGCTAGAGGATGACAAGAGGATCCAGGAGAGACAAGAAGGATCCTCAAAACAAGATAAGCAAGGATCCTCCTTCAAAAGCAACAAGTTCAAATCCTACCATAGAAACGAGAACAAGAATGTGCATGCTGTCGACCAAGAGGAGGATGATGAAGAATATCCTCCAATCTCAGAATATTGTTTTTCCGTTGATAATCATGAACTAATCCTTGCAATGCAGAATCTAGGTGAAAAGGCTAGGTGGCCCAGGAAGAATGATAAACCATCCGGGACTAAAGACAAGTCCAAATGGTGTGCATACCATGAGGATTTCGGCCATCTGACTGAAGATTGCATAGCCTTAAGAAAAGAAATTGGATACCTGCTAAGCAAGGGGCATCTAAAGGAATTGTTGGGAAGAAAAAAGCAAAGGACCCAGGATCCTGAAAGGATCCCTGAAAAGGCTCCAGCACCTCCGGCAAATGCACAAGTGATTAACTTCATATCCGGAGGATCAGACATTTGTGGAACATCCTTCTCAGCGGCCAAAAGACATGCAAAAGAATCAAAAATGGATAATGGAGAAAGGCCTATTAGAACCTCAAGCGTCTCAGAAGGAAAGATGATAACATTTGATGAGGATGATCGCATCAACATCCAGGATCCTCATCATGATAGTTTAGTTATCACTCTCTTTATCTCTAACCATTTTGTCCGCAGGATCCTTATCGATGGAGGGAGCTCAGTGAACATAATCCAGCTTGATGTCTTGAAGAAGATGGGAATCCCAGAATCAGACATCACACCAAGATCCTCCGTGCTTGTAGGATTCAGTGGAGAAACGAAGAAAACTCTGGAGGACATCAAACTCCCAATCTACGTGGAAGGATTACATAATTACCAAAAATTTTGTGTTATTGACTGTTTATCTTGTTGCAACGTTATCCTTGGCAGGCCTTGGATACATGACATGAAAGCAGTTCCATCTACCTACCATCAATGTGTGAAGCTCCCTAGCCCATGGGGGATAATCAAGATCGACAGTGACCAGCAGAAAGCTGAGGATCACCTAAGGGACTTGGAAGAAGCATTCGATATCCTTGATAGTTACAACATGAAACTTAATCCTTCGAAATGCCATTTTGGTGTTAAGGCAGGAAAGTTCTTAGGATACATGGTAACCCAGAGGGGCATTGAAGCAAGCCCGGAACAAATCAAAGCATTAATAAATATCAAGTCTCCTGCCAATGCCAAGGATGTTCAAAGACTAACAGGCAGGATAGCAGCTTTGAACAGGTTCATATCGAAATCTTCAGAAAAGTGCAAAGAATTCTACGATATCCTAAGGAAGAATAAGAAGTTCGAATGGACTGAGAAGCATGAAAATGCTTTACAAGCCCTAAAAGAGTATATGTCCTCAGCACCAGCATTAGCAAAACCGGAAAAAGGAGATGTGTTATCCTTATATCTGGCGGTATCCTCAACCGCTGTAAGTGCTGTCCTTGTTAAGGATCACGAAGGTACACAATATCCTATCTACTATGTAAGTAAAAGTCTACTTGATGCCGAATCCAGGTACTCACACCTCGAAAAACTCATCCTTGCATTAATCATGGCATCCACGAAGTTAAGGCATTATTTTGAAACTCATACTATTATTGTTAAAACTAATTTTCCAATTAAGAATGTCCTCAGGAAACCGGATATGTCAGGGAGAATGGCTAAGTGGGCAGTGAAGCTTAGTGCCCATGATATAAGATACGAACCAAGAACAGCCATTAAATCTCAAGCACTAGCTGACTTTGTGGCTGATTTCAGTAGTGATCTACAAAAGGGAGCAGAATTGGAGGTCCAGCAGCTGGATGAGACCAAGGATCCTTGGATACTACACACCGACGGATCCTCAAATATCAAAGGCACAGGGCTAGGGATCCTACTAAAATCGCCACAGGGGGACATAATACCCCACTCTATAGCTTGTGAGTTCCAGGCAACTAACAATGAGGCTGAGTATGAAGCCTTAATTGCTGGCTTACAAATTGCTAAGGATATGGGGGTAAAATATCTCGAAGTATATGTAGATTCATTATTGATCACCAATCACTTTAATGGATCCTATGCTGTTAAAGGTGAAAAACTAACCAAATATTTAGAGATAGTCAAAGAATTGGCACTCTCTTTTGTTTCTTTTAGCTTAACACAGGTACCAAGGGAGGATAACACGGAAGCTGACGCATTGGCCAACCTAGGATCATCTTTGAAGATTCCAGAAGATATAAGTATCCCTATCATCCATATCCTGGCTCCTGCTATTGAAAAACAGGTGGCCATGGAAATAGAAGAGGATACTGCAATGATCCCTAGTGAAGAAGCCCAACCTAATTCAGGATCATGGATCTCACCGATCATGGGATATTTGCAACACGGGGAGATCCCGATGGGAGAAAATCCTAGAGCTTTCAGGATTAAGGTATCTCAATTCACAATTCTGAATAATGTATTATATAAGCGATCTCTTGCAGGACCATATTTGAGATGTATCGAGGATCCTGAAATTGAAGAGGTGTTGAAGGATTTCCATGAAGGAGATTGTGGAAACCACACTGGGGGCAGGGCATTATTCTCAAGGATCCTTAGAACGGGATACTACTGGCCAACCATGAAAAGGGATGCTGTAGAGTATGCTAAGAAATGTGATCCTTGCCAAAGACATAGCAATATCCTTCACCAACCAGCTGAATTACTACACCCCATACCATCCTCTTGGCCATTCATGAGATGGGGAATGGATATAGTTGGCAAGCTCCCTAAAGCACCTGGTGGAAAAGTATTTATGCTTGCCATGACTGACTATTTTTCCAAGTGGATAGAAGCTGAAGCCTTCGCTCAAGTCAGAGAAAAGGAAGTCATATCCTTCATTAAAAGAAACATTATAACCAGATTTGGCATCCCCTCTGAAATTATATGTGATAATGGTTCTCAATTCATTGGAAGGAGAACCACTAACTTTTGTGACAGTTGGGGAATCAAGATGATAACATCAACACCAGTTCATCCACAAGCCAATGGTCAAGCAGAATCATCCAACAAGATCATCATCAACAATCTGAAGAAGAAGCTAGGATCCAAGAAAGGAAAATGGGCAGAGGAGTTACCTTATGTGCTATGGGCTGATAGGACAACTCCCAAGAATGCCACTGGCCAAACACCTTTCTCTTTAGTATTTGGGGCAGAAGCAGTGATCCCAACAGAGATGGTGATCCCAACCGCTAGAACAAGTGCTCGTGATCCTGAAGAAAACGCTACAATCCTAGCTCAGGATTTGGATACTATTGAGGAAAACAGGGATCTAGCTAGGATAAGAATGGCAAGCTACCAACAAAGGATGGCTGGTGCCTACAACAAGAATGTCAGGATAAGGAAGTTCCAAGTCGGAGATATGGTGTTGAGAAAAGCATTTCAAAACACCATCAATCCTGCTGACGGGAAGCTAGCACCAAAATGGGAAGGTCCCTACTTGATTGAAGCTGAAGCAGGAAAGGGGGCATACAGGTTGCTAACCATGGAAGGAAACTTGTTACCAAGAGCCTGGAATGCTGTTCACTTAAAGAAATATTTCATGTGAACATGATCCTTCCTGCATGTGATCCTTACATTGAAATATCCTTGAAGGATCCTGGAGATATCGTTGATCCTTACTCAGGTAATATGCTTATCCTAAAACTATTGCATTTTCTTACCTTTTGCCTAAGGATAAGGATCATGTATCCTTCATCCTCTACTCACAAACCATTTGAGTTATGATAGTTCAGGTATCTCCAGCATATCATCAAAGATCTTCAAAAGCATCACAGATCCTCGGGTCCAACCCCAGTTATCCTTGGGATTATCCCCAGTTTCCGCCAGCAGCGCACGATGATCCTGATATAGTTCATGTCTTTGGGATCAGTACCCATTTTCGGGGCTGGCGACCTCATCGTACTGGCTATACTTGGGATCCTACGTATAATGGTGGACGCACCATACATCCGTTCCTAAGGTTTCTAACGTTTTCACGTTAGCTAAGGTTTTGACATTTTCATGTCACTAAGTTTGGATAGTTGCCAGAAAGGGCCATACTCCAGTTTACATACGATCCTTTGGGCTTGTCCCCAGTTATCCTTTGGGCTTGTCCCCAGTTATCCTTTGGGCTTGTCCCCAGTGATCCTCCGGGATCATCATCAGTTATCCTTTGGGCTTGTCCCCAGTTACTAACTTATCTTTTATATTGGCTTAGTCCCAAGTTATATTCCATTTTTTCAGGTTTTCGAAGTTAAACGATTAAGGATCCTTAATCCTTATTATCCATTAAAGTTTTACCTATGGTAATTTCGATTAAAGGTTAGGATCCTAACTTGGATCCTCAGGTATGATCCTTAACTACTTTTAATTTCATTATTCATTTGAATAACCTTTAGACCTTGACAACTGAACCTATGATCCTTAAAATAAACTATCTTGGAAACTTTCGATTATAGGATATTTGATCCAGGATCATATCCTAAATTTCTTAAACATAATTTGCTCAAACTTTTCAAACAAACATGTGTCAGAACAATTGAAAATCAAAAAGGATAACAACACAAGATAAGCCAGAAAGATTGAAGTTATATTATTAAACCAAAGGATCATTAACCCTTTCAAAAAAGTTGTCAAAATTACCTACCCAAAGCTTCTACCAGCAATACGTGGCCCGTCCGCTGGGGTAGGTAAAGGGTGTCCATGATAATAGGTTCAAAAGTATTGCAGGGAAATTAGAAGGCGGCAGGATCACAACGGCTTCATCCCCCAAACAGAGGATCCCTCCACCATGTGTAATCCTACCTATTGTTCAAAGGATCCAGGATCCTTAACCCTAAAAAACTATTGTCCAGAAATTACAAACCATAATTGTTCACAAACCATCAACCACAAACTACTACCAAAAACCTAAAAAATTGGGCTCCGGCCTAGTCAACAATATCCATCATCGCCCAATCATGCAGCTTACTTCTCTGCTGCTCCATCTCCACCAGCATCTTCACCTTGATCCTTGCCAGCATCACCTCCCTCCAGCATTGGGATGTCCTCAGCATCATCGTCATCTTCCAATTCTGCTAGCCTTGCCTTCCAACCTTCAACATCCCATGTGCTCCTGTCAAAGGAAGGATCCTGAGCCTCCGTAGCCATCTGCAGTTGTATCTTGTACATGGTTACCGCAGCAGAGACCTTAGCGTCGTGGGTAATGTCATGCTTCTCATAATCAAACTTGATCAACGCTTTAACAGCCTCATCTTTGACTGCCCGGATCTCCTTCTCAAGATCGGCAATCTTAAGATCCTTCAGCCCACACGTCTGTTGAAGGTCAGCAATTTGACGATCCTGATCCTCAACCTGATTGACGTAAGTCTCCATTTCGGAGAATTTCTAAAGAAGACAACAGGAAAGCAACATCAGACACATGTGATCCTCGGACTTGTCGAAGACAATTAACAGGGGCAGTGATCCTAACCTCATCAAAATAGTCAAGGAATTGCTGACGGAGAAGAGGAAATCCTTGAAGGTCATCTGAAGCCTTCCTCTTTTTTCCCTTACCCCGAATGGACGCTTTAGGAGCTGAGACTGAAGGGCTGGCAGCAGGAGCCTTCTTCTTCTTAGAAGACGTGACATTGGCAAGGTCACTTATCCCAAACATGGAGGCAGATTTAACAGACCTGGCAGACTTTCCGGCACCTACACCATTCAAAAACAAGATAAGTTCCCTTGTTAAATTAAATACTTTCACATAAAACTTATTTTCTATGAGGATACTTACTTGACATTGTGGCAGATGCAGAGGATATCTCTTGAGAATCTTGGATAATAACCTGGAAACTTCGAACTTCAGGATCAAGCTTCTTGAAAGCTAACACTCTCTCTTTGGCAGCAGGGGTCAAGTCTAAATGAGCAACGGAGATAGCTGCATAAAAAGACAAAAAAGAAAAGATATCAGTGATCCTCATCATACGAGACAGGACTGATAGTGATCCTTCAAGGATCCTCTACCCTACCATGAGTGACCCATTCCTCGGGCAGATCCTTCCCATCCGGGATGGAATCCCTCTTAACAAAGAAAAACCGACGTTTCCAGTTGGCATCATTCTTGGTCACTTTGAAAATTGGATGATCCTCCCCAGCTTTCCGTTTCAACAAGTACCGGTGAGAACCAAAGGTGGTGAGATCATAAAGTTCAGCTAACTCTGACATCCCCAAATCAATCCCTTCTTGCTCGATGATCCTCTCGAAGGTATATAGAACCCTCCAGATCATCGGCATAGCTTGGATATATGAGATGCCGGTAAGAGAAAAGAAAGATTGGGTGAACATCGGAAAAGGATATGAATACCCGATGAGGAAGGGAGTAGCAGGAAAAGCCACCCAGACATCTGAGACAAGATCGCTCAAAGCAGTAGGATCAAAGGGTTTGAAAACAACATTCGCTGGGAAACAATGGCGAATCTTGTCTATTTGGATATCGGTAAAGCAGCATCTCTCCGTAGGAGAATCTTTGATAATCCCCTGGCTTTTCAAGGGACTATCCTTCTTAGAGCCTTTGTGCGGTGAATTCCGAAGAAGCATATTCGAGATGAAAACAGGGTAAAAGCAAGAAAGAACAGAGCAAAGAAGAAAAAGAAGAAGATGATACCTGATCAAGCCTTCGGTGACGATTATAAAGGAAGATACTTCGAATTTAAATGCAAAATGATCCTAACCCTATCTCCTATTTATAATGATGATCCGCAGGGATTGTCACATCAGTGACGTAAATATCCTAACGGCTAGTCCATGTACAACGGCTAGTAAACCGGAATCGTCCGTTAGAGATAAGCTCAAAACAAAATATAACTCATCTATTTACAATTAACTCCTTATATTTTGGGGGCAATTGTTAGGGCTGGATTTTTACTATGAATGATCCTTATACGTGATCCTAACCAGTGATCCTTATTTCTTTGGCAGGCAGTGATCCTCAGCCGGACCTCAGGATCAGGATCACGGGACATTGAGGTGATCCTAGTACTAACGGTCATTTTCGATTACTACAATATTATTTTGCAGGAATATCTAGCAGGATATGCCCTACATATCATGATCCAGGGACGCGCTTTTACAAATATGGCAAGAGCTGAATTGAAGATGAACGTTGTGCCGGATATGGAAACATGGCTTGATCTAAGGGCAGCAATTTAGGCTAGATTATCTTTATTTCTAAAGGGGTAATGAGCTGATTAGTGGTCTATCTACCTAAAATAAGTTACCTACACATGTATAAATACCCATCTTCCTCATTCGGAAGAACACACACAACATACGACACAACTCTCAACACTTAGACACTCAGTGATCCTTGTACTCAGCTCATTATCATCCGAAGTTGTAACTACATTTTTATTATATTGAAGTTGGTGATCGGTAGTTGCCATCACCCGAGGTTTTTTATGCCGGAGATCATACATTGATCAAGGGCTTTTTCCTCGTATAAATCACTGTGTCTTTGTATCTTTATCACGGAAGTGATCCTTTACTTTCATAGCTAACCAAGCATCATACCCCGTTTACATAAAGTTTGGTTACATTATCCTTGTGTGATTTTTGACCAAAACACAACTATTGTTGTTTGCTTATGCATTTGTGTGTATGAACCTTTTTAAGCTTTTTAGATAGGTTACTTTAGTTAAAGAAGTCATCCTCAGAGGTTAAGAGGTAGTAATGTAGTATGCATTTTTGTTACTTAATGGTTGGCTGTTGGCCCATCTTTTCTTTATCTTCTTTGTGATCTTTTTTTATTTTCACATTACTCTATGACAAGAGTATCATCAAAGGGACTCAACTTTTGAAAGAAAGGTAAACAATTTTTATACTTGAAAATTTTGTTTAATATCATGGGTTTTGGTTTAGAATCATGGTAAGAATGTTGAGCTAATGAATTTTTCAAAGGTAGCAAAATGGGCAAGTCATGCGTTGAGTGATTTTGAAAATTGGTAATATTTTTGTGCATATTGGGTCAAATTGACCTAAAAACACTTCTCTCAAGTCTTAAATATGGTCATAAAGTTGAGCCATTCTATTATTTTGAAATATATGAACCAATGGTTATCTGAGATTGCTTTTTTAATGCTAAACAACTTATGCTTGTGAAGGCAACTCATACTATGATAAGTGCGAGATTACAATGACTGGTTAGGAAGAAATTACTTTGGACTTTTAATATTGTTTTGCTATACTTTTTGTATTTACATTTATATGTGATGATTTTGGATAGTTATCGCATATGTATAAACGATGTTACAATACCTATGATTAATGCTTTTTATCCAATGTTTTAAAAACCGGTTCAAACCGGCCGGTTGTACCGGAGTCCGAAACGGAGAACGAAAAAAGGTATATCATTGATCTTAATGTTGCAATTTGATTTTGTACATAAGGGAAAATCCTATCAATAAATTAGGATCTTGTGTTTATTTGGTGAAAGTGTGTAGCGGTTGGAATAGTTTTTAGTGTTGTAGAGGTGCGGACATATGGTTTATTATCAGGTTTTGTTTTGTTTGTGAGTTGGTTTTGCAAATTGTTCTTAAGGCATGAAATAGAGGTATACAGTGGCTTTTAGGTGTGTGGTGAGGGTGTGTGTATATGGTAGCATGACTTCAAGTGATTAGAGTTGTGAATGAATTTTCTTTTATTTCCATTTGATGATGTCAACGGTGATGGAAATTTCCTTTTGTTTTGTTTGGTTTACTTTGATTTCTTTTTATAATGTAAGAATTAACATTTTATAATAATAAAATTATCTTATAATATGTGTAAATAGAGTAATTGGTTTTGAAATATATGCGCATTGTTGGTAGAAAATTGATAAAGTTTACACAAGAAAAGAATAGATCAATACCTTAGAATTCAACTCTTAGGGGACATGCTGCATTTTTATACGTTGTGATTAATGATTAATGCATTATATATATATATATATATATATATATATATATGGGTGGGGTTCCTCTACAAAGTGTGTTTTTCCTACAAAGTGTAGGAAGTGATCTTGACTATTAGATGAGTGTGTTTGATGGTTGAGATTATATTGATGGCATTTTGGTAATATATTTGTCTTAAAAATAGGCTAATTTAATTGATTGAGGACAAATGTGTCATTTAATTCATTTTAAATAAGGAAATAATTGTCATACCATAACTTCCCCTTCATTTTCGCAAGTTTCTCTCTCTCTCTCTCTCTTTCTATCTTCTCTCCTCGGAAACTACTGTGTTTTAAACCTCCACAGCTCCGAACCTGGTGTGTTTTATATTATGTATTTAAGACACCGATGTGTTTTATATTGTGTATTTAAGACCCTAGTATGTCTACATTGAATCAAACATTGGTGTGTTTTATATTGTGTATTTCAGACATTGATGTGTTTTATATCAGACGTTGGTGTGCTTTATGTGTAATGGGTGTGTTTAATTATGAAAACTGATATAACACAATGTGAAGAGCCCAGAAACTGATAAAAGACAACGTCTAGAAAGTTATAGATGTGTTTTATGTTTCGAAATTAACGAGGGGATGTGAAAACTGATATAACACAGTGTGAATAATAAGAAGCTGATATAACACAGTGTGAAGAAATAATGGAATGTGAATATGAATTTGCGATCATCATGATATAAAATATTATAGTCGATTTTGAAAACAATGGAGATATGCGGTTTCCTAAAATAACTCGTTAATTTGTTTAGGATAATAAATCTTCCATAATTAAAATAATTATCCAATTACCATTATACCTTTTTGTATAAAATAACTAAATGCCACATGTCTAAAGGAGATTGCTTCCTACACTTTGTAGGAAAAGTAGGCTTTGTAGCCAACTCCTACCCATATATATATATATATATATATATTATGCATGAGTACGGTATCGGTACCGAAATTCGCCAAATATGGATACCCATATGTGGTATCATCGTATAATCTGATCTCTCATCCTATTTCGTTATGTAGTAATTCATCTGTGGCTATTCATTGTATAATCCGATCTACACGCTTTTGACCAGAAACCTAGAACTCATCAGTAGTTCTCTTTATTCAGGTTAGTTTTTGCTGAAATTCGTTTCTTTTCTATTGTGTTTTCGATCTACTTATTTGTTTTGTTTAATATCTGATTTTTTGCTTTTGCCTCAGGTTTGTGCGATTTTTTAGGTGATTGTTAATCTGCGCATGATTTATGTGTAACAACCCGCACGTTCGTGCGCTGTTACTACTCGTTATACTCGTTACGCCTAGCACCAAAGATTCGGATCATAATGTAGCTATATCGCATACATCGCTATTTCGCAGTATTTTCGCATATTACGCATACTTTATCGCTATAACACATCACATCGCACGTACTAACACTCACGATGATGTTGAGGGAGGACCTATTCTACCCTCCTCGATAGCCGTGATGTGTCGCAACGCAACGCATATTCGAAATGCGCAACTCGATTATTGCAACACAGACTTTGAAATGTGGATATTTATACGACCCTTTGTGACTAATTATAATAAATATATGGATGTGGGTATGAAGATGCGTAACCAAACTATCGCAAAGCTTAACGAACAAAACGAAACATCGAAACGCAATTCGCCGGAGACCACCGATCGAGTGACTGATCGATCGGATGGCCAACCGATCGGATTGCCATCCGATCGGATTGCCACCCGATCGGACAGCCACCCGATCGGACAGCCATCCGATCCATGGCACTCTATCACCCTTTCTCCTCTTCACCTATAAATAGCCCTTGTCACATCACTGTTCAAGTGATGTGACAGCTCTCACTCGACCAGCATGCTTTGGGGCTATTTGCTCTCGATTTCTCGCGATTCTTGTAAGTTTCTACCTCAATTCTTGTACTTTTATGATCTACACGCACTTCTTCATCATCTTCACCTTTGAATCCTTACTTTTAACCGTGAAATCAGTGGATTTGAGGTGTCCAAGGATGATGTCATCATGGAGTTTTTATGAACTTCAAGTGTTGGCCTCATTTCACCAAGAACAACTCAGATCTAAAGGATTTCCACATGAATCAACAATGTTTTCGCATAGATCTACACATATTCATGATTAAAGGGATTGAAAGATGGTTTTCTAACTTTCTTTCAACTCTTTTACACTCAACGCACTCAAAACCGATAAAATCAGAGCTCGTACTGATCTTCTACTCCTTCTTAGTGATGTATCGGTTCAAGATCTGGCTTCTATCAAAGAGACTACCGAGTTCGGGTTAAACAGGAACGACCGTCTTGAACAGTTGACTGATCGGACTAGGGTGATTCTTGTTCGATCGGATCACTTAGGTCACGATGGGGTTTCTGTTGTTTAGCTCGTTATCACACCGTCTCGATCAAAACTGCAAAACTATCAAAACAACCAAGTAACAAGACGATTAGGCCACCGGGACGGATTGCCATCCGATCGGATTGCCACCCGATCGGACAGCCACCCGATCGGCTTGCACCTTGGTCCGACACTTAACTTTTATTTCAACTTTTGGGGAGCTGAATGTCGAATGGATTGTCGCCCGATCGGATTGCCATCCGATTGAACGACCATCCGATCATGTGATGTTTGGAACTTCAACACTTAACAATTTTTCAACATGTTCAATGCATTATCAGTACCTCGCCGAATGGACCGTTGCCCGATCGGACCGCCGTTCGATCGACCGGCCTGAAAGGTAGAGATACTTCTCTGTTTTCAAAATGCTACAATGAAAACTTCAAAGTACAAACCATCATACACAAACACATCCATGCCAAACGAGGTGACAATCCAATCGAATGGCCATCCGACCTGATGACCATCCGAACGGATTGCCACCCGATCGACTTGCCATCCGATGCTTGGTTCACCGCCACCATTTAACACACTATTCAACGCTCACGCTATCAATCTATAATCAGGCTAATCTCTGACGCGCTCCCTTCAAAACAACCAAGTTGTGTTTACATGCTGAACACCGACTGTGAGTATACTCGAACCCTTTTATCGCATTTTGGGTGTAACATACGTTTCTATCAAATCAAATTATCAAAATCGAATTATTCAAACAAACTATTTATCACTTGCGAATAACTGTTATGCATATTTACACGTGATGCTAGTTACATATGTGTTAAGACTTATACTCGCAAGGTCCCGCCTTAACTAGTATAGTACTATAGTACCCGACGGGGTCTAGTTAGGATGAATAGCAATCGCAATCGCAGCTCGAGTGACTTAGCTGGTAGCATCTGTCTTATATGCATGTATGTTGAGGTATCCCGTTTATGTATTTGGTAATTCGCATCACTCATAACTATTTACGCTACTCTATCAACACATGTATACTCGCCAATACTTTTGTATTGACGTTGTTTTAATGTATGTTGAAGGTCTAGTCGCAGTCTACATCAAATCAAGCTAGGAAGTCTAGAAACTCACCTAAAATCTAGGTTGTCGGATTTGAATTGTTTGAGAGGACAAGAAATTCGTGACAGCTTATGTGATTGTAATTGTTTATTAGTATGGGATAATGAACGCATTAAATAATGTCGCAATATAGTTGTTATGGATTCTCTTGAGCAATCTGATTCGCCTAGTGCCGCGCCCCGATGATTCCGCCATCGGTTGGGGTGTGACATTATGTGGTATGCTTTAGTTTTTTCATGTAGCTATAGTTATTTGCTTTTTTTTTGTCGAAAGTGTTGAATTTGGTAGTTTGTTGTTTCGTTTAGTTGATTGTTGTATTTGGGGTTTAGGGTTACTCTTTTCGTTATTATTCAGGTCTTTTTTTGGGTAGAGAGTCCTGATGCGGAATATTTGTAGTGCATGTTTATTTTGGTTATTGATGTGTTTATTTGCAATTTGCTGGTTTCTTTGTTGATGTTGCAGATAGATGGATCAAAGGAAAGGACTGTAATTCGACAAAGTAACTCACCGGATTCCTCTTTGTCGTTTCATTTCTACAATTAATTCTTCAATCGGTACATGTTTCAACATAATCCATCATATATTCTACTTATTAGTATAGTTTATTCAGTTAATCTCATGTATTCTATATGTTTTTTTTGTAATAATCAAAAGCCCTAAAACTTTAGGGAGAAAGTGTTCTTTGTTTCGAAATTTATATATCGTTTTCCTAAATTGATTTAGGTATTTTGTTTATTCTATTCATGTTTTCTGTTTCCAATGTGTTATCAGTTGATGATTTCGTGGATTATGTATGTCTCAGTTATTATTCGAAACAATTATCCCATCAGCCGTTTCAAGTAATCGTTATAGTTGTTATACATTATAGTGATGTATGATATGATAGAGTTGATTGAGTAATTATGATTTGTTTGCATCTATATACTTTAATATATATATAGATCAAGTATTTTTATGAGAAATCTAATTACAAACAGTTGGGATTGAGAATGTTATTACTGGTTGAATGTAGACAAGGTGTTTGATGAAATGTCTGAGTGAATGTCTGATGTTTGTTTGCTTGTGTTTAGTTTTGTTTGATTGTGTGTTATGGTTTTTTGTTTACGGAAAGTGGAGAAGCTTTTATTGAATGCAGACCGGTTGTCGAAAAAGTCGATGATTGATGCGCTTAAACCATAGCAACTTTTTGCATTTGATTTGTTCAATATGTTATATAACAGCTGACTTTTTTAGACTAACAACTTTAGCTGAGTTTAGACTAACTTTAATTATGAAAAATTATGATGCAGAATATTGATCCTGCTAAAAGACCGGGTGCAGGACCCGGTGGTTATGAGTCACTAAAGAATTATCGTTCTTTTAAGGAGTCGATTGGCATGATATAAAGTCAAAGTGTCCTATACTTGTATTGGAGAACCTATTTCTATTGGCCAAAGAAGTAATTCTACCTTGATACATTATACATATTATCATCCAACTTTCTACAGGCTCCCACCAGTAGTCGCCCAAGTGGAGATGATAACACTTCAGATTCATCATGGAAGCTGACACATATTGGCGATGTCACTAGGACATGAAATAGCATTGCTGATGTCACTTCTTCCTCCGATGTAGGCCATATAACTAAACTTGCTTCAATGGATTCCTTCGATTCGAAAAGGTAAATAACTTTGTTAAAACTTTAGACTCCTAAAAATCTATATATAGTTCTTTATATCTATTCCATTGTTTCTGTTGATTGATATTTTATACCATCACACTCGCATTTTATGTTGCAAGCAAAAATATAAAATAAACTGATGCAAGCAGCTCAGTTCCAGGTTCCGACCCGTTAACCTGACCCGACCCGGGTGAAGACCCAGCTGGAAGCCGCCAAAGTGGAGATTATCTTTTATTATTTTTATTCAGCTCTTTTGTTTTATTTGACGTTGTTTAAGTTTGGTTTTATCTCTTTTGGTTGTTACCTATTTTGTAGGATCTGGAATACTTTATATTCTAGGTCTTTTTTGTTAAGAACGTTGATTGATTTTTGTTTAATAAAGAATTGGCACGGCTTCTATTTGGGAAATTCTGTGTTCCACTGATTGTGCATAAGAAATTGCATCAGTTGGTATCAGAGCCCAGCACAGCTTGATGGCAGAACGTGGAGGAAACAATCGACGACATCACCGTAGAGACGCCGACCGAGGCAACGAAGATGGCGCGAGAGACCCACGTGATATCGCAGAGATTGCGAGGTTGCAACAACGGGTCCGGGACCTGGAGTTGCGACATGAAGAGTACTATGAAGAATCTGATACCGATGTCCAGGAGTTTAAGGAAGGTGACGGGAACCCGTTTGGTCGGCGGGGTCGACGAAGGGAACCAGCGAATCCAGATCCACTTCGAAACATGGGGATTAAGATCGAGATTCCAGAATTCGAGGGTCGAGCAATGCTGGATGAGTTCATCGATTGGCTCAGCACCGTGGAGCGTATTTTCGACCTCAAGGACATTTCTGACTCAAATAAGGTAAAATTTGTGGCTATTAAACTTCGTAAATATGCATCTTTATGGTGGGATCATATAAAAAAACAAAGGGCTCAGGAGGGCAAGTCAAAAGTTAGGACCTGGGAAAAAATGAAGAAGCTTTTAAAGAAGAAATTTTTACCGGCTAATTATCGCCAAGAAGCTTTCTTGGAGTATCATAACCTATCCCAATGGACCTCCACCGTTGAGGGTTTGATTAATGAATTTGATAGGTTAAGGATGCGATGTGGGGCTGACGAAGAAGAAGAACAGATCATTGCCAGATTTTTGGGTGCCTTGCGTTCAGACATATCTGATATGGTTCAACTCCAACCATATTGGAGCTTTAATGATGTGTGCCAACTGGCACTGAAAGTTGAGAAACAACTCAAGGCAAGGTCCAAAAACACACTATCCAAACCCGGCCCAATCAAAGCTGAGGTTGCTCATAGTCCAACACCTGTTACATCAACCAATCGGTCCGGCCCAATCAAAGCCGAGGCTACGAGTGGTTCTTCCGGTTCAGCAGCTACATCAACTCGTGTCACAAAGTGTTTTAAGTGTTATGGCTTGGGTCATTTCGCCCGAGAGTGCCCAAATAAGCACCTTGTTACGCTTACCGAAGACATCGACCCTGTTTATGATACCTCTGGGCAGGAGGAAAACGGATCAGCAGCTTATGAGGAGGTGATATTCCCAGACAAGGGGGAGTCCTTCGTTGTACAGCGGGTCCTTAGTACGGCCCCGGGAACCTGTGTCGACAACACCATGTGGCTTCGCAACAATATTTTTCGCACCAGATGTACTGTAAAAGGGAAGGTTTGCACAATTATAGTTGATGGGGGGAGCTGTGAAAACATGGTGGCCACTAGTATGGTTGAAAAATTGGGCTTGAAGGCGGATCCACACCCTGACCCGTACCAATTAACATGGCTGAAGAAGGGGAATGTAGTGAAAGTCACTCAAAGATGCCTGGTAAAGTTCTCAATTGGCAATAAGTATTCAGACGAGGTTTGGTGTGAAGTTATTCCTATGGATGCATGTCATCTCCTTCTAGGGCGACCGTGGCAATATGATCGACAAACGAAACACGATGGGTTTAAGAACACTTACTCATTCCGGAAAGACGGAATCAACATCATTCTTGCACCCTTAGATACTCGAGAAACATGGACAGAAGCTGTTGTGCTCACAAAATCTGCCTTCATCGATTTCACCAGACTCACCGTGCCACCATTCATACATGCTCTTGTGGTTGTCGAACAGAATACCTCAGCAGGAGTGCCACCCGTTGAAGTACAACCTCTTCTGGAAGAATTTAGTGATATATCTCTGGAAGAAATTCCAGCAGGATTACCGCTTATGCGGGATATTCAACACTGTATTGATCTTATTCCGGGTTCGGTCATACCTAATAAACCTGCTTATCGTATGAACCCTAAAGAATTCGAGGAACTCCATCGACAAGTCACCGAGTTACTCAACAAAGGACTCATTCGAGAAAGTATGAGCCCTTGTGCAGTTCCAGCTTTACTTGTGCCAAAACCCGGGGGAGCATATCGCATGTGTGTCGACAGTCGGGAAGTCAACAAGATCACTGTCAAGTATCGCATTCATATACCCCGTTTTGAGGACCTCCTTGATCAGTTACATGGGGCTTCGGTTTTTTCCAAGATTGATCTACGTAGCGGGTATCATCAGATTCGTATGCGACCCGGGGACGAGTGGAACACTGCGTTTAAAACACGTGACGGTCTCTATGAATGGATGGTTATGCCTTTTGGGCTTTCAAATGCTCCAAGTCCATTCATGCGTTCAATGAATCATGTGTTCAAAGCTCTTATCGGCCAATGTGTCGTCGTTTATTTCGATGACATCTTAGTATTTAGCCAAGATGTTCAACAGCACATCCGACACCTCCGACAGGTATTTTCAGTCCTTCGGGAACAGAAACTTTATGCTAATGGTAAGAAGTGTCACTTCCTCTCACGAGAGTCCTATTTTTGGGCTATCTTATTTCAAAACAAGGAATTCGGATGGACGAGTCCAAGATTGAAGCTATATTGTCATGGCCCACTCCCACTTCTCTCAATGAGGTTCGAAGTTTCCATGGCCTTGCATCCTTTTACCGTCGTTTCATCCGAAATTTTAGCTCTGTGGTGGCTCCCATTACTGATTGTTTAAAAGGCCAGACGTTCACTTGGTCCACCCTTGCTAATAGGGCATTTGAAGAGTTAAAGCTGCTGGTCACCCAAGCTCCCGTACTCGCATTGCCCAATTTTAACATCGCCTTTCAAGTTGAATGCGACGCATCGGGTTTCGGTATTGGAGGAGTCTTGAGTCAAGAACACCGCCCCATCGCTTTCTATAGCGAAAAACTCAGTGATGCGAGACTGAAGTATAGCACATATGACAAAGAATTCTATGCTATTATTAGAAGTTTAGAGTACTGGCGTCACTATTTACTACCGGGAGAATTCGTATTATTCTCAGACCACCAGGCCTTACGGTTTATTAATGGCCAACATAAGCTGAATGCTCGTCATGCTAAGTGGGTGGAGTATCTGCAGGATTTTTCTTTTGTCATTAAACACAAGGCTGGTAGTCACAATACTGTAGTTGATGCCTTAAGTCGGCGCCGAAACCTCCTAACTTCACTTCAGGTTCAAGTCGAAGGATTTGATGTTTTTCGCAGCCTTTACCCGGATGATCCCGACTTCTCAACACTATGGGTGGAGTGTCAGTTGGCACCTTCAAAAGGTTACACCATCCAGGATGGGTTTTTGTTCCGTGGACCTCGGTTGTGTGTTCCTCGATGTTCGTTACGAGAGGCTATTATTCTGGAAAGCCACCAAGGGGGTTTAGCAGGGCACTTTGGACAAGATAAAACATTTAAGTTGATTCAAGAACGTTTTTTTTGGCCAAAAATGAAGACTGATGTCAACCGGATTGTCGACCGGTGCCGTATCTGCCATGTTGCCAAAACTCACCACTCAAATGCAGGTTTGTATACTCCGTTGCCAGTCCCGGAAGGCCCGTGGGAAGATGTTAGTCTCGACTTTGTGGTGGGACTTCCCCGTACTCAACGACAAAAGGATTCGATTATGGTGGTGGTCGACCGATTTTCCAAGATGGCACACTTTGTTCCATGTGCCAAGACGTATGATGCAAGTCAAGTAGCCCGTCTTTATTTTGCTGAGATTGTGCGGCTCCATGGGGTTCCCAAGTCTTTAACTTCTTATCGGTATGTTAAATTTGTGGGACATTTTTGGAGGACACTTTGGAAACGTCTAGGTTCGAGGTTACACTTCAGCAGCGCTCACCACCCTCAAAGCGACGGTCAAACAGAGGTAACAAACCGCACCCTTGGCAATCTGCTCCGTAGTCTTGTTGGAACCCACCCCAGGCAGTGGGACACAGTCCTGCCCCAGGCAGAATTTGCTTACAATCGGTCTACACACCGCTCAACAGGAATGTCTCCTTTTTTGATTGTCTATGGTCGGAACCCCTTCACTCCATTGGACCTCACCCCAATACCTCCAACTGATCACTTTAGTGCTGATGGGGAAGAACGTTCAGCCCAAATCAAAGAAATTCATAAGCAGGTACGCGCACAGATTGAGAATAATAATATTGTTTATCAGCGACGAGCAAATACGCATCGCAAGAAGGTCGTTTTTCAAGAAGGGGACCTTGTGTGGATTCATTTGAGTAAGGATAGATTTCCGGGTGGACGGTTTGGTAAGCTACAGCCCCGTGCCGATGGCCCGTTTCGAGTTCTCAAACGCATCAATGATAATGCCTATAAAATTGACTTACCGGGTCACTACAATGTTTCTGCAACTTTTAATGTGGCTGACCTGTCCCCGTTTGTTCCAGAGGAGGATGACCCGTTTGACTCGAGGACGAGTCCTTTCGAAGAGGAGGAGAATGATGCAAGCAGCTCAGTTCCAGGTTCCGACCCGTTAACCTGACTCGACCCGGGTGAAGACCCAGCTGGAAGCCGCCAAAGTGGAGATTATCTTTTATTATTTTTATTCAGCTCTTTTGTTTTATTTGACGTTGTTTAAGTTTGGTTTTATCTCTTTAGGTTGTTATCTATTTTGTAGGATCTGGAATACTTTATATTCTAGGTCTTTTTTGTTAAGAACGTTGATTGATTTTTGTTTAATAAAGAATTGGCACAGCTTCTGTTTGGGAAATTCTGAGTTCCACTGATTGTGCATAAGAAATTGCATCACTTTGCAAGAATGAGCAATTTTTTGGTTTGGACAATAAATGTTGTTACGTTTGACTCGTGACCAGAGTTTTTAACTTCTCAACAGGAAACAATTTTCGGAGGCAGGTGAGTCCCTTCTTATGATCTCAATGTTCAAGAAACTGTAGAAACTATCGAGTAAAAAAGTACCAACTTCTCCTGACTAACAAGCCAAAGTTGGTATATGTGGATCCCTTGAAGCTAGCCGGTAAAGGGAATATGATCTGGTTTAGTGATCCCAATGAGCTTACAAGCCCATCAAATTTCAAGATTTGCATTGTGAGTCAATTCACAACTATTTACATAAATCCAAAATGGTCAAGAAGGTTACTCCTTAGAGGTGGAAAGACGAGCGGGCCAGAGTGGGTTGGGTAACAACACAAAACTGGTAACTATTGGTTTGGGTCGGGTATTTGTAGGTGGAAAAAAAGGGTAGTTTTGATCACTGGTAAATGCTGTAAGTTATGGTAAATTATTATTTTAGCTATCAAGAATACTTTAATGTATGGATTTTCTTAAAGAAACAATTGTTGGTTATTTTATGTTTTCTTTATTGGGGGAATTTCGAGCCATTTAGAGTTAGGACATCAAATTTTATCGCCAATGTTTGGCTAGCCCACTTGGTAGCTACATCATGTTAAAGAGTAGGCGGTGTTAAAATATGTTAATAATTGTAATATGTTAATCCATTGAGTTTCAGTTTATTAATTATTACGGGTTTGATATTTGCACATAGAAAGTTGAAATAAGTTGCATTCTGATGTAATAAGCCAGCTGATGTCATGACTTGAGTATATGCTTTTTTTGCAAGTTAAAGATTTTGATCCAACGGCTAGGAATTTGCTCTGGTCACACAACCGGTAACCACCATCTTCGCATGGTTGTAAAATGGTTGCAAAAGTCGTTAGGCGCTCCATAGTCGGATTCGGGAGTACTCGGAAAGTACTCGGCTTAGGTGGAGATTACTCGGGGAGTAATTGGCCTGGGAGACCAGTACTCGTGCATCGGCAGCATACCTTGTAGCGAGTACTCGGAGAGTACTCGGAGCCTAGGCGGGACTTTTACAACCATGGTTGTAATGATTCTTGCTTGGGTGGGTCAAGTGGGTTGGGTAACAGCTCAAAGTGGGTTCGGGTTGAATCATGTCTTGGGTTTTATAAGTTAAGACTTTGATAGTCTTCTAAACCAGCTAATGTTTTTTTTAGACTATGCAAGTGCAAGAACACCGGAGAAAATGATAATGATGGCGTATGGGTGAGGAAGATTCTAATTCTGGGTAAATGCCCGTCACACATTTACTCCGGTCAAGTCTGGCTGGATCGCTACGGCACGATGAGTGTTTTCAGTTATGTTGTGTATAAATGTTAATTTGTTAGAGTTAGTGCTTTAAGTTATGTTGTGTATAAATGTCCATCTCAGTAATATTAGTGCATTCAGTTATGTTGTGTATAAATGTCCATTTGTTTAGCATGAAATTCCAATTCTGTTTTGCACTCTTTTTTGGTTATTATCATAATTTCATTGGTTATTATTATAACTTCAGAATAATGAAACTATACAATTTACATCGGTTAAATGCTTGCAATTTTGTTTTATATATTTTTTTCTTTTTTGCAAAAATTTTTATTCGAGGCCATTTTTATACATACTACTCATAATAGTTGCTTTGTATCTTTAAAGTTTAAGGAACATGATATAAGCTTATGGTTCACTTATGCATCAAACTTGTGTTGGTTGTAACTCCTTAGCAATTAGCATCTACTCTTTAACTTCTCATTTACAGATCTTAGTACAAGGATTACTAGAGTGACCATAAGTTCACTCTCACAACCTATGTAACACACGGGTACACACGAGTACTTAAACTCTTAAATATTATATCATTTATTTTTAGTAACCGTATAATACACAGATACTTAGAATAGTATATGTATATATCAAATCCTAATTGCATAAGGTTAAATTAAACTAATTGATCGACTTGAAGTAACGAAAAAGGGTAAAATGGTGGGCCGGTCAGAGCCGAATTGCAATATGGACCTGTATTAGTTTTTAGCATGCATCAATTTGGTGTAATCTGAAATTTTAGAAAAACGTTAAATTGGTGTAATCTGAAATTTTAGAAAAACGTTAAATTTAAAAACAAGTATTAATGTGCAGTCATATTTAATCATGGATACTTATTTTAATCATGGATACTTATTTTTTTAAATAAAAATAATTATTATATCACTGGCCAAATGAATTTTATGAAATTAATTATTAATTTTTTAAACAAACTTATATTTTTTACTTAAAAGCTTTACCGAGTTTAAAATTATGTTAATGAAAATATTAAAAGTCGAAGACTAATAATGATAATTGTTTTCATGAGTCATATTGTTATGTAATACAAATGGATAAGAAATTTAGATCCATGTAATAGATTTCAATTGTTTTAAGTCTCAAATTCTATTGAAAATTTTTCACTTTAAAATTATAATATTTCAAATAATAATTTCTTTCCAAAATTTAATTTTAATTCCTATTAAAAACAATATGAAACCAAACACACCCCTTTAAAGTTGGAACTTTAACTACAATCCAGCCATAGCTTGTGAATAGTATGATGAATCCTTGTCAAGAGACTTAAAAGTTTCTTGGTTTTAATGTCCTTATTCCTTTATATTTTTTTTTCATATATCTTTTACTTTCCTTTTCTATGTTCTGCATATGTCGAATTATGAAAAAGAAAAAAAGTTACAATATAAGGTAACATTCAATTTAATAACTTTTTTCTCTTTTTTAGAATCTAATTATATAAGAATTTAGGATTTTATTGAAACTAAACTTGGTTTCTTTATGTTCAGGTTTTTTTATGTTAATATAAAAACAGTTATGCAACTTGTAAGACGTAACCAACCCGATTAACACATTTAGACTTTATTTTGTTTAATGTTTTCTTGATATTGTCTTATGTTGTGAGTTACCAGTTCATTTAACTGATTAAATACAAATACCAGTTGACGTCATAAATAATTTAAATACTAATAATGTAGACGTAACTAAGTTAAAACAATATATGACATTACTAAATCTTTTTTGTATATTTATAATGTTAACAAAATATGAAAACAGAAATTAAAAAAAAAATGGAAATCAGTAAATTAAAATTAGAGTAAAAGATATGTAAAAGGGTTTTTGAAAATACGGTCTAACCACCGATCCAGTTTAACCCAATGACGTCATAACCGACCAATCCAATAAAAACGGTTCAATAGTAGTCATCAGACTATTGTACAAGCCGTTCCCAATCTAACACACCAGTCCAACGTTAAAAAACACTTCCTTTGGTGTTGTCGGTTACACGATTGTTTAAAATCAATCATTGAATATAAAAGTTTTGTATGTTTCTACAATAACACAACACGTAGATAGAATAACACGAAATATATAAGCTTTTAATATATATTTTACTTTTCTTTTGAGCGATTGATAACGATAGCCACTTCCAAGGCCAATGAACATGGGGCAAAATGGTGACATACAAAGGTTCCCGTTATATTGTCATTATATGTTCGTATACAATCTAATTAGTTAAAGTGTCATTGTTATAGAATAAGATATTATGATATTAGTAAATATAGGTTAGCTTGTGTTATATTTTATTTTTTAACAAATAAAATAAATTCGTTAAAAAGAGAGGGTCAAACGAATCAAACGTCATAATTTTAGTATTGATTTCTGCCAATACGTTTCTTAAATTATTTAAAGTAAATGTGTTACAGACTTGTAAAATTAAAGGTTGATCGATGGTTCGATCACAGTTAGAGATGTACTTAGAACATGGCAAGACAAGAATTAAAAAAACGCAAAAGAAAAGCAGCAAAATCTGCTATGGTGTAAATGAACCGAACTATTCAATATAAGCTGGAATTAAGCTTAGCTTAAAATAGTCCTAGCAAGAGTTTCAATTAATAAGTTCGACTAGAACTACATGTTGGTAATTGGTTATCAAAACCAACTTGTGAAGCTATAGCATGTTAATCAACAATAAATTTATTCAGTGGCGGATCTAGGATTCACGCCAAGCAGGAACGTTTATAAGAAAAGCGGTAACGAAATCGAAAAAACGTCAAATTTTTCCAAAATTTACACTAAAAATGTCAAATTTTTCCCCGCCAAGCGGTAGCGGGCGCTCCCCCTTGTGTCCATATAGGTCCGCCCCTGAATTTATTCCTCTTGATCATAGTTGTAAGAATTGATAGGCGCTAGTTGGAAGGTAGGGTAAGAACTATTGATTAATCAGATTGTTATTTTAATATGTGATTTTTATTTTTATACGTATGTATACACATTTTTATATGTAATTTTTTAAGTAGATAGGTTTTAACCCCTTCTCTACACATTTAAAAGCATACAAGATTAATCGTCGGAATTTACAAGTTTTAGCTAGAATTTGGTCGGAATTTCGCCGAAATTGCCTATTTCCGGCCAACTAGGGGCGATATCCGCCCGACTAGCAATTCATTCACCGATTACCTATAAATTAATTGTCAGAGTTTACACGTTTAATCCCGATTTTCCCTTCAGCTTGAAGTTGAAAAGGCACTAACAAGCTAAGCTTCAGCTTAAGACACAACATTTTTTAGTTTTTTTAGTTACACAAGTCAAGATTGATTGAAAAGGCACTCACGAGCTAAGCCTCAGCTCCAGACACAACCTTTTTTAGTTACATTAGTCAAGATTTAGACACAACTTTTTTAGTTACACGAGTCAAGATTGATCTTAAATGAGCTCCGCCTCGGCTAAAGCTTTGACTCATTTACAACCCGATAGCATAAGATTCTAGATTAAATTTCACCTATGATTAGCCACATTTGCTAAATTACTAGACTGAAAGAAACCATGTATGGACCCGAACAAGCGAAACCAGACCGGACCACACCACACCACATCTGAATTTTATCACGGATCGCACCGGACCACAACTCCACAAACGCTCCATTTGTGATCCCATTTTAAACACAAAAACAAAATTTGTAAACATTCATTGTAATATACAACCAAAAACCCATCCATCCATCCACCCAACCAAACAAAACCCCCTGTACACAGCTGTCAACAAAAGAATCACAAAACTGAAAACCCCCTAGAAACCATCAAAAATTACACAAAAACCTTATTTAATTTAACCAAAATTAAATTAAATCAACCAATTTCCAACTTAACCATCCAACGGCTGCTGATAACCCCAACCCCTCCTCCTAAACAAATCGTACGGCTCCCACAAACGATCCAACGGACACGATCTCTTCTCATCAAGTCTCACCCACGGTTTCCCCTTCCCACTCCAATGCAACAAACTCGCCGGACCGGCATGCAGATTCCGGCAACTCCCCTTCACATTATCCCCACCGAGCCCATGCTGGTTCCACCGGTGATCAACCGGTTCAATATTACCACCAAACACCAACAAAAACGGTGGCAAAGAACCCAACTCATAGATCCGTTTCTTCTTCTGGACCTCCATCCAGTTCTCGATCCGTTTCCGGTAGTTTCCGGATCTCCATTTCTTCATATCCATCACCATCACCCCCGTGTTGAAGTAACACGGTTTTTTCGTTCTCGACCCGAATACCCGGGACATAACCGGGTCGGACCAGAAACTGTCGGTGAAGTAGTTGGTGAAATTAGTGTGACAGTATTCCGGAGCTCCGATAACCCGGTTGTCTTTTAATGTTATGTTCCAAAGCTTGTTTATGTCGTCAACGAGGATGACGTCAGAATCGAGGTAAATGACCCGAGTGACAAACGGGTCAAGTATATCACCCAGATAGTTCCGGGCGTAGTTCAACGGGTTTTCGAGTGCGATCCGGATGGAAGACGAGATCAGATTGATGACTGTATCTTCACGGAAGATATACATTTTGAAATTTAACGAGGGGAAAGTGGATCGTACTAACCGAGTCAACTCACGTGGACTCGCCGGGTCGAACTCAGCGGCAATAAAATGGAAGAAGATGTTTTCGGGACAGGATGCGTGACGGAGGGTGGAATGTACGGCGGCGATTGAGCCACGTAAGTATTCTAGATCGATTGTCATTGCGACATGGATGAGGTCACGTGAGCAGTGTATGCCGTTACGGTAGTCCGGCGCTTCAGTGAATTCGGACAGGATGTCTGGGTGGTCGTTTGAGGGGAAGTAACGAATGCCGAAACATATTAAGGGGAAGGATAAAAATAAGAGTAAAACGACGATGGATTGATTAAGTTTTTGAGAATAATAATCCATTTCAGAATTCTGATTGATTGATGTAATGCTACTTCTTCATTTGAGAATAAGTGGTGAGTGAGTGTGGAGATTTGAGTACACTTGAAGATGAAGAGGATGAATTTGGGGATTAAATTGGGGGTGGGGTGGGGTGGGGGGGGGGTGTTTGTACATTGTACTCAATCACTACCTTTCTATAAATAGCCAAAATATATTTATTTATTTGGCAACAAAATTACAAAAGTAAAAGTATTGATTATATTTAATGTATATTGAAAATGAGAAAATATTTGCTGTTTTTGTTCTGTAAGTGTAAGATTTTGTTACCATGTAAGACATATCTATTTAATGATAATATATTTTTTTCCAAGTGAAATATATACTTTAAAGTAAATTAGATGGATGGTATTTTTATAAATGTATTTTGTAACGTTTTTTTTTTTTTGTTTTGGGGAACTAAATAAAGATGGTGACAAAGTGAGTGAATAGTTGTGATTCTCATGTGAACATATCAATGGCTTTTGAAAAAGCACATAGCTTTCTAGCTTAGTGGCATTTCGGTGGTGTAAGCCTTTGAGACCAATAGGTTTTGCGTTCGATTTCTACAAAGGGGGTTTTTACCATATTTATTCGGTTTCTTCCTGAATTGGTGTATAGGCATTATGCCTAGTGGAGATGGATATGATCGGGTGATTTCGCTGGTGACACAATAATACTCCAGTGGTCCGTCAGTGATTCAAATTTGCCGTTTAAAAAAATGGCTTGAAGCTTTACCTTAACAACACAGCCATTCCTGAGAACACTTAAAAGATTCTAAGTCCCGGACGACATAAAAACTTGGTCTAAATTTGTGGTTAAGAAGATATAAATTAAGAAAACAAAATGGTGGAGCCAAGCCTTGAAATTGAGACTACGTTATTTTGAGATTGTTTTTTCCACTCCACCACATACTTTTTATGTATAACTATGTCAAATAGCATCAATGACACACCGCCGCTAGCGACCACCAACACTGAAACTGTGATGTGTTAATGCGAAGAAATAAGACCGAAACGTATAACATATAAAAATAACCACATCAATCTAGAACCTACGCGTTGCGACAAACATGCCAAATGGGAAAAATAGACGTAAAAACCTTAAACTACACACGAACGTTGCGTCGTGTTAACTTGCAAAATTTTGAACGAAACGTAAAAACGTTAAACTACACACGCATGTTTGAATCGTGTTAACTCGCATAATTTAGTACGAAACGTTAGATGAAAATTTGCGAAAGATGAAAAGTGTAGGGGAACAAAGTTGAAAATAAAAAAATTGTGATGTTAAATTACAAAAGATGAAAAGTTTTTGATTATAAGTAAAAAAAAATCAAATTTATGAGGTTGAAATTGCAAGAAATGAAAAGTTTTAAGTAAAAAATAAAAATTTAACTTTTTTTTAAACCACCCAATGCATGTGGTATAACACCCTCATGCATACAAGAGTTACTAATTAATGGTATATAAATACACGGATCCATATATTAAATATATAATTTACTACATATAAAAAAGATTATAAAAATCTTTCTGGCTCTTTAAAAATTTAGCTCTTGGGCGACGGCATGGGTTGGCCGACCCTGCTTAACGAAAACAAATTAGTTTTGAGAGTAGTTTATGTTATTTTGAGGATGCTTATTTGGTTGTCTAGCTTCTTGCTATCCTTGGTTTTTTTAATGAAAGTTTTTGTTAGGAGTTTAAAAAATACTGTTTTATGTAGAAGTATAAAAGTTAAATTGAATTTGATTTAATATTAGAAAGTGACAAACTAGTGGATATTTATATAGATAAAACAAAAAATTGTTGAAAGTGATTTTACAGTAGCATTTTGAAAAAATTGTTAAATGACAGGTAACTAAAAGTTAGTTGAATATTAAAAAAAAAAGTAAACTAAAACAAGATGCAATGGAAAAAACTGGCACGAATATATATTAAATGGTTATAACTAAGTCGTAATGAACAAGGTGAAATGTCGTGGTCCGATATTTACCAAGTAACAAGAGTATCTTTATTAAATGATAAATTGAGTTGTGGTTAAATAGTTTGTTTCATATGTTCGGTATTTCATTAATTAATTGTGGTGCATGTATTTAGTTAATGCTTGCATAGTTGCATATAATATGGAATTAAATAAAAGAGTACTCTAAATAAAATCAATGTTTGAGTGTTTTGTAATATATTTAGATTACTTGTACATTAAGTAACCTTTATTCTTTGTTTTCGATTTCTAAGTAAGTTTTAATTCCATGGTTCTATAGGATCAAAACTTTTGTTTGGTATTATATTAGTATATTATAAGGTCTCCATCCAAAGAGAAAATATATCGAAACAAAGACTAGATACTAAACAGGCAATAAACTGCATCGCTAACCTTTTTTAACGGTAAAACTAATTCTTTTAAAAACTATAAATATAGAATAATTTTTTTTATTATTGATGAACTATTTGATAAACACGACCTTAACAAATTGGAATCGGCTTAACCAAACATTAAGTTTGTGGATGGTTCGATAAATGATTCAGAGGAGAGTTTACAAATGTCGTACAAACTAAAAGAACGCTATGTGGGGTAGATAACATGTCCTAATCATTTGACATGGTCTAATAAACTGATATAAACCAAGTATATTTAGTTTGAATGAGTAAACTAAGCATATTAACCGTCTAATAACTTGACATGGTCTATAATTTGATATAACCTAAAGTAAGTTTTCATTAACAGTCCAATATGTTAACATGGTCTAATATATTGATAAAAACTTAGGGTGTCAGGGGTGTAAGTGGTGAGGGGTGCGGTAATAGGGGTTTCCCGCGCAGACATGCCGCCGCCGACCCCCATCGGTGAGCGGTGAACAATGTCAAATGGGGAGTTGCCACTGCAAAGAATGCATGTTTTTTTTACCGTTGTTCCTCTCCAACGACTCTATAGCTGTTAACTTTTAAAAAAAGTAATTTGTTTTATTTATTTAATACCTCTCTCACATTTTATTCTCTCACAAATTTAAAAAAAAAAGTTAATTTGTTTTATTTAGTTTTTAGTGTAATTTTATTTAGTTTAATTTAATGTGATTTCTTTTTTTGAATTTAATTTAAGTTTGTTTAAAATATGATTTAGTTATTAATATTAATGCATAATTTTTAAAAATAAAAAAAATAAAAAATGAAATGGAACACTCCCCACGATTCCACGAAGGGAGCACCCATTATGTTCAAGACAAAATTGGAAGTGGAGAGAGAAGCTGATATTGCATGATATGATATTGAATGTGATGGAGAGAGGTTACAGCTCCTTATGAGGGGAGCACCCCTACACCCTAAGACCATGTGTAGTCGTTGTAAAATTGGGCGTTCTTTTGATGAAGCACGCCCGACGTCGGCCCCTCGGGGCGTTTTTGATCAAATTTTTTGAAAAGCGTTGTTTTAACAACGCTTGATGTCACACCCCAACCAATGGCGGAATTATTGGAGTGGGACTTGTTCAAGATTGCAAGAGACTTCATAACACTAATTGTGACAATATTTAATTCAACCATTTTCATTTCATAGATAAATTGTCAAAGCATTACAAGAAATTCAAATAACAACATTGTTCAACATAACATAACAAAATTTATACAACACTTTAAACCTAAACGTCTAAATGAGTATCTAGGCATCTTTGCTCATCCATTTTCGTAGCATCATCAATCCTCAACCTGTAACATGTTTAAAATACAATTCAATGCAAAAGCAAAGGCGAGTATACAAGTTTAAGCATAAGTATAAGTATAAAAGTTTAAAACGAATCCACATGGCAACTTAGTTTATACAAGATCAACCTAACATGGCATGCAATATTTCTAGCCAATCCTCTGTTTACGCAAGAAAGTTTAGTTAATTCGACATGACCACAAGTTTAAGGGGGGCGGTGCGTTACTCCTATAGCGCTATACATGTCGAATGGAGGCTCGTGAAAGCTAATGACTAAAACATATCACATAAGTATGGTCCACGTAAGCATCAAGTATCATAACATTGTATTCATGTATAAGGATTGTTTTCGTGCATTGCATAAAGAATAAGTTTAAGTGTAGTTTAATAGTTAAACATGTTACACCCCAAAAAGTGGTAAACATAAAAAGGGGGTTGCGAGTATACTAACAAATTTTCATATGGTTTTCGATTATCCAACGTGACGAAGTTGATGAGATTAGAAGGTTGAATATGTTCATGTAGGGATTTAGGAAGTTAAAACACAAGAATATAGGTATTCGAAAGTAATCATCCTTTAAGACCAAGTACTTGTTCTTGACACTATGAAACCTCAAGGGTTAATGTTTTCATGAGTAGTATACTCATTAGAATCGAAACAAGTCTTATGTCTTAGATGATGTTATTCTAACACTTTGACGAATGAACACAAGCTCACCATCAAGGGTTCGAATGTTGAATAGTATATAAATATAAGTATTATATGCATTATTATGTCCAATATTTCAAACATGAGGTAGAAGATTAAGATCTTTATTTAGGTACCTCTAAGTATCATGGAAATCATGTAAGAGGTAGGAAGAACAAGCTTCCATTTAGGTACCTCTAAGTGTTCACCACTACACTTGATGTAAGAACATTCAAGGAGGGTCATGAACTATAAATAATACAAGAATATTAAACACTAATCTAAGAGAAATCATCAAGTAATGTGGGGATTTTATGTAGGATAACCCCAGTTGATCCATAATCACACCTTCATCAAGCTTGAAGCTTGAACATCACTTGTGGGTTAAAAACCCTAAGCAAAACAGAATTTATATGAGGTTTAACCTCTGATTTTTGAATGTCTCAACCTTGTTTTTAAGCCCAACTAATCATTCATTTGATTATGAGCATTAGGACATAGGTTTGAGATGAGAAAACTCAAGTTTGGTTAAGTTTAACAAAGATTGAATGAAAACATAAACGAACAGTGGACTTTGGAGCCTTTTTTCGGGAGTTCCAGGGACTTATTTACTGTGAATCACCCATGGAATCGAAGCTAAGGAAAATCCAAGCACATAGGAAAAAGAATGAGCTAAAACGGACAAGAAACAAAGAAGTTATGCTCATTTTCGTGAAGCTTGAAGAATCTGCTCGAACACTGAATTGCAGCTGCGTTTTAGGTGATTTGAAAGTGATTTAGATGAGTTTGTAAAGTGTATGAAGCTTGGATTATGTTTGGGTTTATAGGGAAGAGTTAGGTTAGGTTGTGGTTGAATATTAATGGCTAAAACATGGTTTAAAACTCAAATAAACTCAAAAACTCGCGCCCAAAACGAGCTGAATAGGGGCCTAATCGCGGCTGTTGGGCTGGGCTGTCGCGGCGAGTCTTTAAATGAATTTTGGCCGGGTTTCGTTCAGTAAAAAGATCCAGCTCAGCTGGTTAGGCGCATGTTTGGTTATGCTAATGACCCGGGTTCGATCCCTGTGGTCATTAGTTTTTTTTTTATTATTTTTTTTTTGTTTTAAAACACCCACTTTCAGCAAGTTACTCAAATGGTCCCTGAAATTTTAGCAATTTATTCTAAGATCCCCCTAACTAAGTTATGTTGTTGGGGAAATCGCAAGAATGGCATTGACCGGTCAAAATTTCCAAACTAGCCACTCCAAACGTCTTACTGAGACGCCACGACACCCCGTAACGTCTCACTGCTGAAAAGCACACTACCAAGACTTTTCGGTGAAAAGCACTACCTAGACTGCAGGTTAAGTACAAAACACTAGCTAGACTTTTCAGTGAAATGTTTCTCTCTCCTCTTTATCTCTCATCTGTCTTCATCTTCTTCACCTCGAGCACCACCACCACCCTCACCTCCCACTACCACCTTGCAACCTCCCACCACCCTCACCGAGCACCACCACCCCTCACCGAGCACCACCAACCTCCACCCACCACAACCACCACCGTAAACCACCACGGTCCACGTTCACGTACCAACCAACCACCACCATCACCTACCGAAGCATGTATTTAAACAACAAGAGCGCTCCACTCCTCTAGAATTTTCAGTGGTGATTGACAGATGCAAATTCAGATTTATTAGATTACCTGTTAGAAAAAGTAAAAGTCAGTCTTCACCATGGCCAACCTGCAACTTCGTTCATCACTTGTTAATCAGACTAGAAGAGTTATAAGTTGTCCATCCAACTTCATCATCACTTGTGCATTCATCATCATCCACTGATATAATAACTTCTTTCTCCGGCTTCTGCTCCGGCTCCTTCTCCGACTCCTACTCCGGCTCCTTCTCCTTAGAATTTCGAGCCTTAGAATTCACACTTACTATAAACTTGAAAGCAAGAAATAAAATCGTATACACAATTATTGAAATGCTGATAATATTATTCAGGAGCTTACTAGCTTACTCATTGTTTGAGGGTGGAGAAGGTGGAGGAGAGAGAGGAAGCCATGGTTATGGTGGAAGAGAAGTTGCAGGTGGATTGGGAAGAAAGTTGAGAGATAAAGAGGAGAGAGAAAGGTTATGGGAGTTTGTATAAAGCAATACAACGTGCAGCCCAGGAAAGAATATTACGTCAAACGGCAGTGGCGTCTGAGACGTCAAATGACCCTGCCACGTGCAGCCCTTTCGTTGGTTAATAGTTGAGACGTTACGGGGGTGTCGTGGCGTCTCAGTAAGACGTTTCGAATGGCTAGTTTGGAAATTTTGACCGGGTCAATGCCATTCTTGCTATTTCCCCTATGTTGTTTATAAAAGAAAGTAATTAACTTCATAACTTAAACTAACTAGGTTAGTTTATATTTTCTAACTTTAAAAGCTAACGAGACTAACTAGATTATTATAAAAACAGACTTTTAAATAGTAACATTAATTCAATTAATTTAAACAACTGATAATTAACCATAATTATAACGAGTTAGATTAAAAATAAAATATTTCTTCTACGGATACCCATTTCGCGAAACTTCCAAGTTTCAAGAATTAGGATTCGACTTCTCTTATCTAGATTAACGAGCATCGTGCGTAATAACAACCAAGAGTCTCGGATAATATATTGTTCAAACGCTAATTTCAATGTGATTTAAGTCTCGGACTCTACAAAGATTACCTCGAAACGACGATTACAAGAACACAAAATTTCCAAAAAAAGAATTTTAAGCAGTGGTTTCTAAATATGGGAAGTATGAAAACGCAGGGCGTTACACTTGAGCTCCGCAGAAATTTCGAAACATTACCGTTGAGGACATGATTAATTGGTGGGTTTTGGTTGGGGTAATGATTGACGGGGCATTATTGGGCATTATCACTACTACGCCCCTTTGTGAAAAACACTCATTTGCTAACTATGATTGCACGTGACGGACAACACCCATAAATGGGACATTATTTGTTGTTACCACTACGCATGGTCTAATATTTAAATGTTTTTTATTGTTTGGTTTTTGTGTGCATTAATCTATGCAACGGAAAAATACAATGCATCTTGATTAATCTGACAATAATAGTAATTATGATTTGTTTTAGATTAGTTTAAACACCATTTAGGAATAATAGTGATTTTTCTGACGTCCTAAAATTATACAAAATCCGTTTTTGACGGAGCTCGAACCCTTAATCTCAAGCGACACAACACCACATTAACACCTTAACTTCAATGGTTTTGTCAATTAGACCCAACATCCCACCCTCAGGAATAAGAGTGATTCACCTTGATCCTCTCTCATACCTATTGGGTGCCTCCTACTCTTCCACATGATCTTTGTGGAAAGACAAAAAGGACTAATTCGATGCAGCTAACTGTACCCAAGCACCCTATCCGCACCCAGAACCCAAATGACTTGCGGGGTGTTATGTTATCGTCGTATCCGCTCTACCCGAGTAGCCCACCCACTTACGCCCCTTACACCCTTACCCCGTCAAAAAATATTTTGAAATATCAAATACTTAGCCATACATATAACTTCAACAAAACATTTTTTATATATTTAATGTATTATATTGCCATACATATAACTTCAACAAAACATTTTTTATATATTTAATGTATTATATAATATATTAATATATTTTATTATCATGCCACTAAATAAATTCAGATTATCAGATAAGTACACCACATTTTATACTCGTCCCAAAACTTGTAACATTTTTCAAAATTAATCACCCAACCTAGTCATATACCCGAATACTCGTCCATATCAATTTTTTTTTACTATCATGTATTACATTACATATATACACAATTAGCAAATTTTGTTTGTGAAAGAAAATTATTGTCCCCTTTTTGTTATTCTTGAAGCATAGTGTACTATTAGCCAAAGCTTCCCCTTAACCCTTTCTCGATGAGTTAATTTATGTGATAACATCACCCACCGTCCACCATCTATCATCATGCTTAAATTAGAAGTATAGCAAGCACAAATGCACAATATTATTATTTATGTGCGTTTATAAAAATAGAAAGTGAGAAATATCATTAAACAGTGAGGAATTGGAAGAGGCTGGTGACAATGATCTCTAGATCAAGTGTTAGAAAATTTGCATTTTTTTTAGATATGTAGGTTTAACTTCCATTTAGTGCAGAGTGAGATACCGGTGGGCAATGATAGGAGACTCAGTGAAATCTGAGTTGGATCCTTGAACTCGGGGTACTCCATTTATCCGGTAAATGCCTCCAAAAATGCTCGAAATTGATTTTATTGACCGTTAAATTAAAAAAAAGGGAAGAGGCTGGTTGAAACATAATGGTGCCAGCTGTGCATAAAGTAAAGTTACTTGTCTTTTTATATGAATTTCTAAATCCAGATAATGTGTCTTCTTAAACCATGTAACTCATGCTTCAGATGTCATATATTGATCTGATAAGAGATATTTGAACTCTGGAAACATTAAAAAGATGTGATGTGATGTTTACAGCTGCTATATATGTCTTGTCACCGCAGTTTTTGTGGGCTCCACAATGCCACTTGCCACGTGTCCTCTTTACAATACCATCAGCTTGAAAGATAAGATTATGAACCGAAACTTTGTATTCTGCATAGCTAAAAAGATTAGACTAAATCAATTTTGGGTCGATAGTGAAATCAAGCGGGAGAGGGTTCGTATTTTTGCATTTCTGTTAGAATTTTCATTTGTTACAAAGTGAGACATTTGTGGACAAGGATAGGAAACCTAGGTTTGATCTTTGAGTCAAACGGGTTTTAACAGTAATTTCACCGTAATGCTTATGGGCGGGTGAGTTATCGGGTTTTCCCCGAAATTGATGTGGACTCAAGTTACTCTCTGAATACTCCGTTTAATTCAGTGGGTGTCTCAAAAGTACTCTGATTGATTTTATTGAACGTTAAAAAAAATTACTTTTGGGTCCTTTGTTTTGATACACAACCTTTATATTTTGAGATTTATACACCATTATAAACTGCAGTTTATTCTAAAAGTAACTGTACTTTATCTTTATTGGTAACATATAAACTTTTAAAAATAAACTACAGTTTATAGTGTTAGTAAACTGTAATTTACTCTTTTTTCGCCAACAATTTTTATCTATTTTGTTTGTGTTATTATTTAACTAACTAATTAATAATAATAAAAATAATGTATTGTCACAGTAATTATTGTAATGATTTTTTTTAATTTGTAAAAATTATATAAAGTGAGGGTAAAATGAAAATTTATACGAGTTGTAAGAATTTAGAGAACTCGACCTTATGAAGGTTTTTCAAAAAAAAAAATTACCAAAATTTCTATAAAAAAATCAACTTTTCCAAAAAAAGTTGTAAATGCAGTAAAAGTGATGTCATGTTTATGTCATCACGTTTTTACAGCTGTTGTAAGGCGGCGAAAAACACCATTTCAATTTTTTTTACGGCAGACTTTCTAAATATTTTAATCTAGGGGTGTGAAAAATATGGCGGCAAAACTCGAACGGAAAGGTCGAGTTCTCTAAGTTCACACAATTCAAAGTGGTTTTCCCTTAATCTTGATCCTATATATATAGGCCGGTTAACGTACAAAATGCCTGACGCGTACGAGAGGATAGGGTTGTAAACGAACCGAAAGTTCAGCGAACAGTTCGTGAACCGTTCGGCGGGAAGTTCATTTACATTCGTTCATTTAGTTAATGAACGAACATGAACAAGAAATTTCGTTCGATTAGTTAAATGAACGAACACTAACAGATGTCTGGTTCATTCAATTTCGTTCATGAACGTTCGGTAATGTGTTCGTGAATATTCGTTCATATTCGTTTGTATATGTTATTCATTAAATATTTTTTTTAACATCTATTTATTTTATATAAACCTTTTATATTCGTTAATTCTTATTTATCTCATTACCCAAACTAATAAAATAGGAAACTCTACCTTCACCTTGTTTATGCACCGTTCCAATTTCCTTCTCATTATGAACTTTGTCGATTTTATCTGTGTTCGTGAACCGTTCATAAACATGTTCCTTTCCTTAATGAACGAACACGAACAAAAAATCTCGTTCGGTAGGTGTTCATGAACCGTTCGTGAACACATTATATCCTTAATGAACGAACATGAACAAGGCCTTGTTCATATTCGTTTAGTTCATTTACAACCCTATACGGGGCATTATCAACATGCGAATATCTGTAACTAACATGCGAATCGGGTTAACATGCGACAACATGCGAAATTGTATAAACATGCGAAATTGTATAACATGCGAAATTAAATTTTAATGCTTTTTAACGTGCGAACTTTCGTCGCATACGCATCGTACGTTAAGGCATTTTGTACGATACACTTATATAAGTTAATAAGTTGTTTTCTAGAAGGAATCCCAAACACTATCCATATAAAAAACACGTAAACCAGCTGCAAAACTTCCTAAATAGCCGAGAAAAACATATCTCACCTGCTAAGAGTAAACATTCGGGTAAAAACCCGAAACACGCATTTCGAACAAAAGCCTTAAAGCCTCCTCATTACATTCAAAATATGCCAACCCTGCAACCTTAGCATTCCACATCGCGATATTTCTCTCAGACATGTCATCAAACAACTTGCGTGCTTGATCCAATTCACCAGTTTGCACAAACCCTCCAATCAAAATGTTACAAGACATGATGTTTCTCTTAAGCATTACGTTGAATAACTTGACTGCAACCTTTGATTGACCAAACTTTACAAATAAGTGACAAACCTAACGGAAGAACATCCGAAGGTGATTATTAAACAATGGAGCTATTAAACGAGTGAGAGTGAGTGGGTTTGTATACATGATTTGAGGAGGTAAGAGTATAGAGATGTGTCATTATATATGTATGCATTGAAGGTTTTGAATGCTTCGGTGATACGACCATTTGAGCAGAGGTGTAGAAAGTTATCTTGTGGCGGCTTTGGTTGTTGTCTATAGAGAGAGAATATAGAAGGAGAATGGTTGTGTTTTGTAACGCCCCAAAACCGAATTTGAAATTAATAGAATGTTTTTCTTGTTTTACATTACGAGATAAAATAACTAAGTTATGTAACTTAGCTATTAACATAAAGGTTCGGTGGTTGGAAATGAGAGTATTGGTTGCAAGTAACCAAAAACCCAATTAGAGGGACTAAAAGTGACATGTGAAACAAACTTTATAAAAATTCAGCTTTTAATTTGTGTGTATGTATATGTTGACATATACATATGCACAGGAAGAAGAAAAAAGAGTTCTCCCCACAACCCTCTAAATTGAGGCAACTGAAGAAGGATTTGAAACTAAATCAATGCATGAATGAAGAATCCTCACCATCTCATGCTAATGAACATGTAGTAAGTTATAAATTTTGATTTGGTGATTTTTCAAGAAGTGGGTTATGATCAAACCATGAAGTAGTATGAAATTAAGTATCAAGAGGTGTTAGAATCACCATATAGGTCTTAGGTTATGAACAATTTTGAGTAACTTGATGTTTGTAAGTGAATCCCATTTGGGATGATGAAGATCGCGACATGGGTGTGTCACCCATGTCCAATCCTTGTGCAAATATAATGAATTATGCAGTGTGTGATGCATAATTGTTAGTTAGATTGAAGAATAGTATGAAATTTATGTGATGTTTAGTGGTTATGATGAATGAATGTAAGAAAAGGAATGGAAGCATGAGGTACTTGTACTTTGTGCTTAAAATATGGTATGCCCACCAAGTGTTTGATGTAATGCCTAAGTGACAATTGTGTATGAAATTTTATGTAATTGATGGGTGAACATGTATAGGATGTAACAATGAGTTAATTAACATGTGAAATGTATCTTAGATGGAATACAGGTAGGAATTTAGGTTGGTTATGTGATTTGGTAAAAAGTGTGCATTAGAAGGTTGTACTCTATGTTGGAGTGGTATGATGTTCACCATATGTTTGAATAATTGCTTAATTAAAAGTAAGAAGTAAATATATACTAAATGTGAAGCATATGAGATCATTAGAATATGATGAAGTTGGAATGAGGTTGAGTTAGCTAAGTATGAGATATACTAGATGTGAAGTTATGAAAATGCTAACATGCATAAAAATGATTATACATGTGTATGTGAATGTAACTAAGTGATTACATGGTTATATGTTTTTCGCTATATGACCCAAAATGTTTATAGTGTCATGTAATTGGTATGATCGACTACATCGATACAGACATGTGTTCCTAAGTTGGAAGTTTGTATACTTGACCATTGAATTTATGAAAATGTTAACCAGTATGAGAATAGTATAATTAGAAATCCTAATATGATTGTAAGATTAGAGGGATCGGGTGATGCATGATGGGTCATTAAATGTTATACTTGATGGTATGTTGAATTGCGTAAATTGGAATGATGCATTGTTAAATCTATGTCTTGTGCTTGTTAGAATTGACTATTAAAAGTCAAATACGAGATGTGAAATAAATATGATTTAATGATACGTAATACCATGTTTGTTAACCATGATACGAATGTGATGATGTCGCAACCCCGACCCCTGCCTCGGGAGGCGGGCGGCCGCGGCCTACTCAGAGATGGTGGTATCGGTATTTATCATTATTTGGCAGCAGAATTTACATCAGGGCCGTAGTTAGGAAATATTTTATCAGAGTAAAATACCACACTTTTATAATATTAAACACATGGGAAATTCCCAAGTTTCCATTACAACCATTTTATTGGGATAAACCCTATTTTATTGAATAAATACATCTTCTTTATTTAGGTAACTTTTATAGCCACTTTTCCAAGCCTTCAGTGTTGTCCAGTTGGCTTCTATTTGGCTTTCACATTTTGTTACCTGAAACGGGTTTAAAAACATTTTGTCAGTGGGAAATACTGGTGAGTGAATCCCAATTCAATCAAGACAGGTAAAACCGTTTACAGCATTGAGGGCGATCTCGCAATTACATTTGTTTATTTTTCTACTTTAATTACCACCCACGGTACTGTCAACCAGACTTGTGGTCATGTTACTACTCACAGTGTAGTAACAAATTTTGTATACAAAACCCCAACATACCGACGATAATTATAGAATACAAATACTCAATCACTGTTAATTATAATGTAAAACATTTGAGGTTTGGTAAAAACAGTTTGCAAAAAGGAGGATTACTCACATTACAACTTTAGGGTCTTCCTTTGTGATTTCCTGGTTATTATCTATTAATTAAACAACGCACACGCGTTAGTATAATAACCCAATATTTACATTAGTTATACCCTCCCCGAGACAGAACTCCAACGACTACGTCGGGCAGAGCCTCGACAACCGTTACGGAGCACTAGATCAATCGGGCAGCATATCTAATACGTAACCGGGGGTTATGATACTTACAACGAGGCAGAACTTCGTTATTTTAGTGGGTATAATGCCCGGGTATAGCTTCTACACTACAGAAATTGAGAGAGAATTGTGTGTTTTGAACGGTTTGTGAACTGAGCCTCTCGATGCTATTTATAGGGCTGATCAGATAGGGCGTCGCGCCCCGCGACGGAAACATAGAGGGATTTCGCGGCCCGCGACGTAGGGGTGTAGGGCGTAGGCTTGCTGATTCGCCGAACTAGGCTTGACACGGGGCTGCCACATGGCAACTCAGGGTGCCGCCTCGTAGCCAAGTGCTCGCGCCCCGTGAAGGCTCGGGTGTAGTATGTCGCGCCCCGCGACAGATCGTTAAAGTTTGTTTTTATTTTATTTTTGTAAAATTAAGGGTATTCGGGACCGGTTTTCATATAAGGGGTGTATTTTAGGACGTATAAGGACATTCTAAATATATTAGGGGTGTCGAAAATATTTTAGGAGGGTTGTTATATCCTCCCCACATTGTTTTAGAACTCGTCCTCGTGGTCTACTAGAACAGGTGTAGGTATTTCCTTTGCATCTCTGATTCAAGCTCCCATGTGTATTCTGGTCCTCTCTTGGAATCCCATTTCACTTTGACTAGAACCAATCTCTTGTGTTTAAGGTTTTTGACTTTCCTGTCTTCAATCTGTAGAGGCCTTTCTACAAATTTTAGCTTCTCATTTACCTCTATATCCTTAAGAGGCACCACTAATGATTCATCGGCTAAGCACTTCTTGAGATTAGATACATGAAATACATCATGTATTCCTGCCATTTCCTCTGGCAGTTGTAGCTGATAGGCTACAGGTCCTATGCTTCTAATAATCTCAAAAGGTCCAACATACCTGGGGCTTAGCTTTCCCCTTTTGATGAATCTTACCATTCATTTCCAAGGAGAGACCTTTAATAACACCTTGTCTCCTACCTGAAATTCCAACGGTTTTCGCCTGTTATCAGGATAAATCTTTTGTCGATCACATGCTGCTTTCAGTCTTTCCTTGACTTTAACAATCTTGTCCGTTGTTTCTTGTACTATTTTAGGTCCAGATAGTTGTTTTTCTCCAATTTCTACCCTACAGACTGGATAATCAACAATTTTTCTCACGTGTGAAGATCCTTGAAGCATCTGCAAACGAGAGTCAGTCCACCCATGGACCGTGATGTGGAGGATAGAGTATAACGTAGAATTCATGGTCATAGACGAATCCATAGATGAAGGGGGCATTTTGTGAAAGAGAAAGGAAAGAGGTAGGGGTGTGGGAGCTCCGTGAACTTGTTGGTTTTTTTACTGGAAAATCCTCCAATCCATAAGCTCTTATATTGTCACACCCCAACCGATAGCGGAATCATCGGGGCGCGGCACTGAGCGAAACAGATTGTCCAGAAGTTTCCATAACAATTATCATTACCAATTAATTTAAATTAACATGTCCCATGCCATGCCTCAAAAGGTAAACAAATTATAACAGACAAAATCCAGGCAAATAGTTCTATTCCGACAACTCAGATTTTACAAAACTGCCCAATTGTTTATCTGCTTCTAGAGACTCCTGTTTTCAGATCTACAGACAACTATTTGTTGGGCTCTAGAAGCTTATTATAGCCTCGCTTTCCTAGCAGATAAGCATCCTAATTACCTGTCACATACGTTAAAATAAAAGTCAATACACAAAGTGTAATACAAGTTTGATAATAGCATATAGAGTTCGAAATAGTTTACGCATAACCAGCACGTACACAGAGGAAAACGAAGCATGTTAATTATCGACACGGATCTATCGATACCAGTGACTGCAGGTTGACTGCCCAAGGCAGTTCGCAATACATGATCACCACTGTAATCCATGCAAGTAATTATCCTTAACAACCCCCGCATGAGCGGGTGCTGAGTCCAAACTATAGTACTATCGTTGCTAAGGCAGGTAGACAGCATTCCATGTGTAAACATAACAAACAAGCATTCATTAAGTCACGTAATACATGTGGTAACGGTTAGCGTTAAAAGTATTGCGTAGTGTGTTTGATGTGATTTCGTATAAGTAACGTATGTAACACCCAAAAGTGCTTAAAGCAAAAAGGGATCGAGTATACTCACAGCGGTTGATGGATTGAAGGGAGCGCTTGAGAGTAATGTTAGCCTGAATAGTTCGATAGAATAATGATAAGTGATTCGCAAAACGAGAGCAAGTGTTGACGGGTCGAATGGCAGTTCGGTCGGATGATAATCCAATCGGACGGCCAATTCGTGCGGATGACAATCCATTCGGATGGTCATCCGGTCGGGCGGTAGTCCGGTCGGATGAGTATTCGAGTGGATTGTTTCTTCCTATGAGAGAGATGTGTTTGTGTATGATGGCTTGACTTTTGAAGTTTTTGTTGTAGCATTTGAAAACATTGAAGTGTTTCCACCTTTCAGGTCGGTCGATCGGACAGTCGTTCGATCGGCCGGTGACCCGATCGGGTGGGCACCCTATTGAGAACAAGTTCATAGCAGAAGGTCACTCGATCGGACAGCAGTTCGATCGGGTGGCATTCCTACTCATTGAACATGTTGAAAAATCGATTAAGTGTTAAACCCCAAGTATCTCATGATCCGAAGAGTAATCCGATCGGATGCTAGTCTGATCAAATAGCAGTTCGTTCAATACTCAAACTTAAAGATTAGAAAAAGTGATAAAATGTGGGACCCATAGTGCAAGCCGATCGGTTGCCCGGCCGTTCGGGTGGCTGTCCGTTCGGACAGCAGTCTGTTCGGACGACACCCTATCCTGGTCGTTCCGTTCGTCTTACACTCGGATGTTTCTGATGGTTTGTCGTTTTATCGAGATATTTTGATAACGAGTCAAACATCGGGAACTTGTCAATACTTGGTTCTCCGGATCGGACAGGAATCACCCAAGCCCGACTAGTGAACCTTTCGAGACGGAGTTCTTGTTTAACCCGAAACCAGTGAACCTCGTGGATAGGGTCGGATCTTGAGCTAACGTAGCCATAGAATAAGTAGTATGTTGACACAAGGCCCGATTCTATCGGTTTTGAGTGCATTGAGTGTAAAAGAGTTGAAAGAAAGTAGGAAAACCATCTTTCAATCCTTTTCTTAGTGAAAATGTTTAGATCTATGGTAGATCTTTGTTTATTTATGTGGAAATAGGTTAGATTCAAGTTGTTCTTGAAGGTTTCAGGCCAAAACATGGAGTTCTTGAAGAACACCATGATGACGTCATCATCGAACACTTGAATCTTGATGATTTCACGGTTAAAAGTTAAAATTCAAAAGATAGAAATGTGTAGGAGTGCGTGTAGATCAAGAAAGTGCAAGATTTAGGACGAGATCTTACCTGGTTTGAGAGAAATCGAGGAAAAGGTGAGGAGAGTGTGCTGCTCGGACAGAGGGTTTCCAAAAGTAGAAAGTTTGAAAGTGACATGGGTATTTATAGGATTCCAAAAGAGGAAAATGTGGGTCGGTCGGATGACACCACACCCGGATGTCGGGTCGGTCGGATGGCACACCGACCGGATGGCAGCCCAGTCGGATGGCAATCCAGCCAGCTGGCATCTGGTTCGAGTGCGCGGCGCGATGGTTTTTTGTTATTTCGATTTCGATTGTGGCGATGCGAATGCGATAGAGTTTTCTTTTCAAATTACTTTTAATCCCAACTACTCATATCTTGCGCTGTCTCTTCTCCACTAATTTTCATACTATATCTACACATGATGTGTGCGAGGTGTTATATATTTTTTATGTATATTTTAAGCCCTTTTACACTTTTTAGCCAAGTTTTAAATTTATAAAACACGATATTTACTAACACTAGACACACATATGGGCAAGTGCACCCATCGTGGACGTAGTATAGTGTTGGTAAGATACCGAGGTCGTCCAAGGACACAAGAGCTTTTAGTACCGGTTTATCCTCAACGTCTAATCAAATCAAAAAGTTAGAAAAAGGTTTTAAACTAGAAAAATAAAAACTAACTAAATGCTGAAAAATAAAAATAAAATAAAACAGATAGACAAGATGAATCACTTGGATCCGACTCGTATATTAGTATAACCTTTGATTATTTTCGCACTTTTGCACTTGTTTAAGAGATTATCTTAGTTATTGTAGTAGGCCCCTCTTTTGAAGGCGACGTTACCCTCAACCCAGTAGTTTGAGTCAGCAAGGATACAATCCTAAAGGGTTGTATTATTGGAAGATAATGAATTAAGTTATTAATGCAAATTATAGTAGGCCCCGCTTTTGGCGGTGACGTTACCCTCGGCTAAGTAGTCTGAGTCAGCAGGGATACAGTCCTAAATACCCGGGTTATAGTATTAATAGTAGTTAACTTATGAGGGGGTCAAAGAGTTTGGATCCCCGCCATCCAATACCTATGGGCATTGAAGGAGATCCTACTAAATTTGACCCAGGTCCCTTGCAGGACCTCTAAACGCTGAACAAGGGCAAGACCCTTACCAAACCATTCCTTTAACCCCCGACCAGGTAGCCAACATACCTCCATATAGACCGTGGAGATATGAATGGTGAAAATCTTTTATTTTATAGAGACAGTAAAATAATGCCAAGAGACCACGGACAAACGATAAGGAAAGATCACCTTCAACATAAGTAACTAGTTATTAAAGTCATTAATACAAAACCATATAAAAAGTGCAAAAGATTAAAAATAAAAAGTATTATACTAAACACTTGTCTTCACCAAGTGATGTAAGAGACTTAGTCAAACATGGCCTTGATTGTCAAGAACTCTTACTATCAATCTTGGATCCCGAGACGACTCACACACTCTACGATGGACAATGGATGATGGTGGTGGATGATGGTGTTATGGTGGTGGTGGGTGGTGGATGAAGTGTGAGAGAGGTGGTGTGGCAAGGGATGAGTTGGAATGAAACCAAGCACTCCTATTTATAGGGTGAACAGAAGGCTGGGCACGGCCCCGTGTCCGCTGGACACGCCCCCGTGCCCGTCTGACACTCTCTCTCTTCATTAATTGTAATTCGCAATTACAATTAATGCGCCTGCTGTACTTTCGCCACGCCCCCGTGCTCACTGGACACGGCCCCGTGGTGGGCAATAGAAGCTTCTACAGGTTTGTCTTTTCTGCTGCTTCTTGGGCACGGCCCCGTGCTGGCTGAGCACGGGGCGTGTTCAGTCTTCTGTTTTCTCTTCTTTGCTTGGGAGGATGCCGTTGAGGGTTCGGGCAATCTATTTTTGTTCCTTTTATGCTAGAATTAGCTGTCTTTTTTCTTCTTTTGTGTATTTGAGCTCATTTCATCCTGAAAATACAAAAGGAAGACAAAAGCACTCTTTTTCCAACATTAGTACTTAAAAAGGGTTTGTTTTATGCCTCATTTGATGTAATTTATATGTTGCATTTTACACATATCAAATACCCCCACACTTGAACTTTTGCTTGTCCTCAAGCAAAACTCTTTAAATGTGGCTTACACTCCCAAATGGAATGGGTAGAAGAGAAGGTTTTTGGCTTGTCATAGAGTGTCGGGAATCCAAGATCTTTTTGGGTTTTATTTTTATTTATTTACAATCCTATTCGTTATGATTTATTTAGAACTTTTAATAAGATAAATTACTTATTTGGGCATAACATGCCTTTTTAAAATTTCATTTATATACAAGTTCACATACCTCACGGGAGAAATCACTTAACACTCGACCGAAGGTGTATTTTTTTTTTTAGTGAATCACTCGAGAGCGGCATGGAACTTACGCCTACCATAGGCTTGCCAAGCAATCAATCCTCCTCCTTTTTAATTTTATACCTTTGTAAATATCAAGAGGACTTTTTGGGTGAAGGGTTAGGCTTGGGCTAAAGGTGGGTGGTTGGGTTAGTGGTTAGTAAAAGGGCGAAAAGCATAAAAAGCGTCAGTTTTCGTAAAACACTTTTGTTTTTAGTGACTTTTTATTTTGAAGTATTTCTCCAAACAAGCTTTTGTTTTCATAGCTTTGTTTGTTTTTAACTTCATCATTCAAATATATATATATATATATATATATATATATATATATATATATATATATATATATAGAGTGGGGATCCTACGGAAAGTGTGTTTTTCCTAAAAAGTGTAAAAAGTCATAAAACACAATAATTTCAGGCATAAAACACACCTAAAACTCACAAATAATAGAATGAATATTACTAAAACACCATATTCAAACTCTAATAGTCCATAAAAACTTCAAACACACCATCGTAGAACTATGAATATAAAACACACAATGCTAAACAACATAAAACACAATAATATTTGTCATTCCACAATCAGAGTCTTAACATCTAAAACACAACACAAAACCCACATACATGATGTTTTAATAATCTTCGTCATATTATTTGTGGGTTTTTGGTGTGTTTTATGGTTGACATTATGGTGTTTTATGACTTTTTACACTTTTTAGGAAATTTGGACTTTCTGGCCAACTCCTATCCTATATATATATATATATATATATATATATATATATATTGATCACACAAAAGAACGAGCTTGCAAAAAACCGAGCTTGTTACTAAAATAAAGGGTGAAAATAAAAAGGGTTTTTGGTGGGTGAAAAGGGTAAAGAAATGAAAGGTTTAGGCTCAAAGGGGTTAACTAGGGGGATTTTTTTTGGGTAGGTGGTAAAAAAAAATAATGGTGTGGAAAGAAAAAATGGTTAGTCCTAATGCCTTCATCATTTACTTACTTGGGTTTAAGTTGGTAAGGACCGGGAATGAATCGTCGTGGCAAGTTCTAGAGTTGTAAGAACCAAGCGGCTATTCACACAAGAAACGAAAAATGAGCATTTAGTCTAAGGATGTAAATTTGTATGCTCAATAAAGGCTCAAAACTCACTTTTGTGGGAATGGGTTTTTAATGTGATCAAGTATATATAATCAAATTTTAACTAAGCTTGTTATGCCGTTTCATAATTTTCTTATGTTGGTTCTTGTTATCACGACGCTCTCGGTTGTAAAATTTGTAAAAATATAACTTTATTAATCTTAGGATTCCTAACTTAAACTATAGACAAGTAAAAAAAATGAAAAATTTTGAAAAAAATTGGGGTGTTTAGCGGTTCCAATAGAGTTTTGTGTAAGGCTTGTTGTTAGGACTTGCAAAATTTCAAGGTGTTAGCTTCCCCCCACACTTAAGTTACACATTGTCCTCAATGTGTCCCAAAAATAAATTTTTAGGTTTATTGGATGTGTAATGTGGTGTTAAAAAGCAAAGATTTATGTTACTGGCAGTCTGGACACGGCCCCGTGGGGACCGGACACGGCCCCGTGTTCAGGTGCCAGTAACAGAAATTAGAGAAATGAGACAGAAGCCTGGACACGGGGGCGTGTCTGGTGAACACGGCCCGTGTCCAGTTACCGGAACTGGGCGTTTTTCTGCAGGTGGTTCAGCACGGGGCCGTGTTGGTTGGGCACGGCCCGTGTTGAGCCTTCTGTAATGGAGATTTGTGTCGGGTTGCCTCGTTCTTGTGCATGGGGTCATTTTTCTCGTTCCCTTTTTCATCCTTTACCACCACGAGTGTGTTTTATTTATTATAAACCATCAAACTTTAGAAAACCAACATTTCATTGCAACCATAGAGAGATACATATAGTTTCTAAATAAAATAAAATAAAAACTTAACTAAATATGTAAGGAGATACACGAGGTTATCATAAAGGGCTCTACTTCTTAAGAAAATTTCGGGAATAGTTTCCCGATGTAGTAAGACCTTTAGCCGATGGTTCCTCGGATGTTGTTCAAAGCCATTCTTCTATCTCCCTTGGAAGGAAGAAAGCGGCTTCATTTTCCTCAGTGGCTTGAGGAGGAACATTCACCGGGACTCCTTGCACCACCCTTTGCGGAGGCTCTTGGTGCATGGCATACCATTCGGCCGGAATGATGACCTCGGGAACTATGTTCCACGCTCTTTGGGTTATTATGGGAACCAAAGGCGGGGAAGCGAGAAGGTTTAACCTCTGGTGCAAGAGGTTTACTTCTCGGAGACAGCCCTCCAATCCCACCGTCAGATGGTTAATACGGTCCACTAACGCTTCCTCTACTCCTGTCATTTCGTCTATGGCTTCCCTCAAGGCGTAAACATAGTTCACCAGGGAGTCTTCTGCTGTGGACGACCTTCTCCCATTTCGGTTACCTCTTGAAGATGATCCGCTTGTTCTGCTGGCCATTTTCTGTGAAAGAAACCGAAGAAAGCTAAATTTTTGCAAAACAGTACCTCGGACACGGCCCCGTGCTCGCTGAGCACGGCCCCGTGTTCATTTGTCTGCAGGATTTTTGGCTAATGATTCTTGGGGTTTTAAATTATTTTCATGATTTTTAACTGTGGTTTAAACTTAGATAATTTAAAACAAAGTTATACAACTAACTTTAAACAAGAATCCGTAGCAAATAATCCTACAAACTCTACATAGAAGGTTGGAGTCATAGAGTTTCCAAGCTTCCATGGAGGAGATGTTGAAAAATTTTGAAAGAAGGGGAAATGAACAAAAGTGGAAAGGACAAGATGGTCCTTCGGAACCTTCTTTTAGCACTTACCTAGGATGGTATAGGTGAAGATCCCAGGAATCTCTGTCTAGTGAAGTGGTCAAAAATGAGCAGGAATCAGGCTGCATTTAAAGAAAACGACAGCGCACTGGACACGGTCCCGTGTGCAGAGAAAATCCTGACACATTTTGTCCGTATTCTGACAAAATCAGCAGAGAATCTTTTAGGTGAGCACGGGGGCGTGTTGACCGGACACGGCCCCGTGTCTGGAGGCTGTCTTATGGAGTTTTGTTGTCCCTAAGGATCTTATTGATGTCGGGTGGTTCCTTACTGGATGGAACAACCCCAAAGTGCCTAAGATACCTAAATTGTCCTAGACTAAGGCGAGAACGCAAGAGGTTGTCGGTGAGGGTAATTCCTATTTTCATTCTAGGTGGACAAGTCCAACCCTTTCACGGGCTCTCGTTAAAGAAGGTGTATGCCGAATCGCTCAGGTCTATGTATGCACCGAACGAGGTCGATGGGGAGTCCTTCACGGCACAATCGGCACAGGGACGACTATCGTCCAAGTCTTTTCTAGGTATGAAGGTATTTTCGGAAGCAACGAGGTTGTCGGAATGCGGTTCCAACATTTCCTCATGGTCATCATCTTAGGGCGGATCAATAAAATCCTTCCTAAGTTCTCTTGACCAATTTAGAATTAGCTCTTCTAGTTGAAATAACTCGTCAAGGAGCATTTCCCCTAGAATATCTGGCTGGGCGCATTCGAGGGAGAGATAGTGCTTATTTTTACTTTCGCCCCTCTTAAGGTTATAAGGAATTGGTGGGTCTATATATTGGGGCCTATAATTTAGAAAGTAACATTTTAATTCTTCATGTTCGCCTCCACATAATTGACACCACATACCATAAGAGTGCCGAAAGTAAAAAGAATTACTATCACTCATGTTTATGTCAGAAATTACCAACCGCCGGGATCTAACGGTTCTGTTTTCAGTAAGAGAATCTTGGGCACAGGGGCGTGTTGAGTGAGCATGGCCCCGTGTTCAGCTTACTGTCTGACTTAAAACAGGATTGCCAGTTCCAATGATTGAGCACGGGGGCGTGTTCAGCGGGCACGGCCCGTGCTGAGCTCTGCAGAAGCTGAAAAATTAAGAAAATCCTAAAAATTAAAAAGAAAAATAAAAATATGATTAGGCCGTTGATTCCTAACTTTCTTAAAATCCTTGTGTCCCCGGCAACGGCGCCAAAAACTTGATGTGTGCGAGGTGTTATATATTTTTGATGTATATTTTAAGCCCTTTTACACTTTTTAGCCAAGTTTTAAATTTATAAAACACGATATTTACTAACACTAGACACACATATGGGCAAGTGCACCCATCGTGGACGTAGTATAGTGTTGGTAAGATACCGAGGTCGTCCAAGGACACAAGAGCTTTTAGTACCGGTTTATCCTCAACGTCTAATCAAATCAAAAAGTTAGAAAAAGGTTTTAAACTAGAAAAATAAAAACTAACTAAATGCTGAAAAATAAAAATAAAATAAAAACAGATAGACAAGATGAATCACTTGGATCCGACTCGTGTATTAGTATAACCTTTGATTATTTTCGCACTTTTGCACTTGTTTAAGAGATTATCTTAGTTATTGTAGTAGGCCCCTCTTTTGAAGGTGACGTTACCCTCAACCCAGTAGTTTGAGTCAGCAAGGATACAATCCTAAAGGGTTGGATTATTGGAAGATAATGAATTAAGTTATTAATGCAAATTATGGTAGGCCCCGCTTTTGGAGGTGACGTTACCCTCGGCTAAGTAGTCTGAGTCAACAGGGATACAGTCCTAAATAGCCGGGTTATAGTATTAATAGTAGTTAACTTATGAGGGGGTCAAAGAGTTTGGATCCCCGCCATCGAATACCTATGGGCATTGAAGGAGATCCTACTAAATTTGACCCAGGTCCCTTGCAGGACTTCTAAACGCTGAACAAGGGCAAGACCCTTACCAAACCATTCCCTTAACCCCCGACCAGGTAGCCAACATACTCCATATAGACCGTGGAGATATGAATGGTGAAAATCTTTTATTTTATATAGACAGTAAAATAATGCCAAGACACCACGGACAAACGATAAGGAAAGATCACCTTCAACATAAGTAACTAGTTATTAAAGTCATTAATACAAAACCAAATAAAAAGTGCAAAAGATTAAAAATAAAAAGTATTATACTAAACACTTGTCTTCACCAAGTGATGTAAGAGACTTAGGCAAACATGGCCTTGATTGTCAAGAACTCTTACTATCAATCTTGGATCCCGAGACGACTCACACACTCTACGATGGACAATGGACGATGGTGGTGGATGATGGTGTTATGGTGGTGGTGGGTGGTGGATGAAGATTGAGAGAGGTGGTGTGCCAAGGGATGAGTTGAAATGAAACCAAGCACTCCTATTTATAGGCTGAACAGAAGGCTGGGCACGGCCTCGTGTCCGCTGGACACGCCCCCGTGCCCGTCTGACACTCTCTCTCATCATTAATTGTAATTCGCAATTACAATTAATGCGCCAGCTTCTACAGGTTTGTCTTTTCTGCTGCTTCTTGGGCACGGCCCCGTGCTGGCTGAGCACGGGGCGTGTTCAGTCTTCTGTTTTCTCTTCTTTGCTTGGGAGGATGCCGTTGAGGGTTCGGGCAATCTATTTTTGTTCCTTTTATGCTACAATTAGCTGTCTTTTTGCTTCTTTTGTGTATTTGAGCTCATTTCATCCTGAAAATACAAAAGGAAGACAAAAACACTCTTTTTCCAACATTAGTACTTAAAAAGGGTTTGTTTTATGCCTCATTTGATGTAATTTATATGTTGCATTTTACACACATCAACACACAATCATCCTTATTTCGTATTCGGTTTGTGATTGCGATACGATTACTATTGATTGCGTTTCGATTGTGATTCGATTGATTACCATACATAACGTAAATAAACATGCACAAGTATCACATAAGGCACACACACACGTATATTAACCATCAAAATGCGTATTTCGAGTTGCGAGCGCGATGTTGATTAGATTAGTTCGATTAGTGTTTAGTTTACTTTATCGCATTGTTACTTCCTATTATTCACAGTCGTAGAGCGATTCGTAGCGATAAATATTTGATTACTGCGATTTTAATGATTACTCCACATAGTACAACTAACGTAAAACACCAAAATGGACTAACTACAGTCAAAGAAGTCAAAACAGGAATTGAGCGAGGAGAGACAGTTTGCAATTAGCAATCTTTTCTCCCTTTGACTTCAATCTTGACTTTGACTTTGACTTTCGAAACACGGGGTGTTACAGCCTCCCCTCGTTTAGGGAATTTCGTCCCGAAATTCGGTCGAAAGATGTACAACACAGTGAATCACTTTGGAGAACTTTCTCTCTCTAGACTTTCACTCTCTAGAACAAGCTCTCCCAAACAACTGCGGGTACTTCGCCTTCATGTCGCTTTCGAGTTCCCAAGTGAACTCTGCGCCTTGTTTGCCTTCCCATCGGACTTTCACAATAGGAATGCGCGAGCGTCTGAGCTGCTTGGTTTGGCGATCCATGATTTCGACAGGCTTCTCCACGAAGTGTAGTGTTTCGTTTATTTGGAGGTCATCGAGGGGTACAATTAGATCATGCTCAGCCAGGCATTTTTGGAGGTTCGATACATGGAAAGTCGGGTGGACGTTACTAAGTTCCTCCGGTAGTTCGAGTCTGTAGGCGACTTTTCCGATCCTTTCCAGAATCTTAAAAGGTTCAACATATCGAGGCGCTAGTTTCCCTTTCTTGCCGAATCTGACCACACCCTTCCAAGGTGATACCTTTAGGAGTACGTAGTCGCCAATGTCAAATTCAAGGGGCTTGTGTCGTCTAGCGGCGTAACTTTTCTGTTTACTTCGAGCTTTCAACAAGTTGTATCGAATCTGGAGGACTTTGTCAGTCGTTTCTTGCAATATCTCAGGCCCGGTTAATTGCGAGTGACCGATCTCGTGCCATACAATAGGCGATCGACATCTTCTTCCATATAAAGCTTCGAATGGTGCCATTTGGATGCTGGTATGATAACTGTTGTTGTACGAGAATTCGACTAACGGCAGGTATTTGTCCCAATTACCACCGAAGTCTATGACACACGAACGGAGCATGTCTTCAAAAGTACGGATCGTTCTTTCAGTCTGACCGTCAGTTTGAGGGTGGAATGCGGTACTCAGATTAAGCGTAAAACCAAGAGCTGCTTGAAACGTTTCCCACAATCGCGAGGTAAACCGAGCGTCACGGTTGGAGATGATGTCACGAGGCGTCCCATGATTACAAATGATCTCGTCGGTGTAGATCTGGCTAATTGTTCCACCTTGTAGTCTTCCCGTATTGGCAAAAAGCGGGCTGATTTGGTTAAACGATCAACAACAACCCATATGTTTTCGTGACCTGATGACGTGTGCGGAACCTTTGTTATGAAGTCCATAGCTATGCTCTCCCACTTCCACATATGGATTGGGGGTTGTTCGAGTAAGCGAGAGGGCCTTTGATGTTCAGCCTTGACCCTTGCACAAGTCAAGCACTTCCCAACGTAGATAGCAATATCTCTTTTCATACCCGGACACCAGTACTTGTTACGAAGATCCTGGTACATTTTATCGGCTCCGGGATGAATAGAATACCGGGATTTGTGGGCTTCGTCCATTAAAATCTTTCGTAAATCGGTCCGCTTAGGGATCCAAATTCGGTCCAGAAAATAGAAGATCCCATTCGATTTACTTACGAGCTGAGCTCCATCGTGATAGATTCTCTCCTTCTTCAAGGTGCGTTCATTAAAACAAGCATGTTGGGCTTCGCGGATGAGGGTTTCGAGATCATATTGGGCTTGGGTATTGCGTATGCTGAGCAAATAACTTCGTCTGTTGAGGGCGTCGGCAACGACATTTGCTTTGCCTGGGTGATAACGAATCTCACAGTCGTAATCGTTGAGAAGTTCTACCCATCGGCGTTGACGCATATTGAGTTCCTTCTGATCAAAGATATGTTGGAGGCTCCTATGATCGGTGAAGATCGTACACTTGGTACCATATAGGTAGTGTCGCCAAATCTTTAATGCAAAAACAACTGCGCCTAGCTCGAGATCATGGGTTGTATAGTTCTTCTCGTGGATTTTGAGCTGACGAGACACGTAGGCTATAACCTTGTCCCGTTGCATGAGAACACAACCAAGACCAAGGTTGGAAGCATCACAATAGACAATGAAACCGTCGTTTCCATCGGGCAATGTGAGAACAGGAGCGTGGCAGAGCATGTGTTTGAGGGTTTGGAAAGCAGACTCTTGTTCAGTTCCCCAAACAAAAGACCTGTCTTTATGCGTGAGAGCGGTAAGCGGCACAGCGATCTTGGAGAATCCTTCGATAAATCAGCGATAATAACCCGCTAGTCCGAGAAAAGAACGAACTTTGGACGGGTTCTTAGGTGTAATCCAGCTCTTAACTGCTTCAATCTTCGCGGGATCAACGTGAATACCTTAACTATTTACGATGTGACCCAGAAACTGAACCTCCCCTAGCCAAAATTCACACTTGGAGAACTTAGCATAGAGTTGATTCCCCCTGGAGTAGTTCGAGAACCAAACGTAGATGTTGCGCGTGTTCGGATCTTGACTTAGAATAGATCAAGACATCGTCGATGAACACGATGACGAAACGGTCAAGATAGGGTTTACACACGCGATTCATTAGATCCATGAAAACCGCGGGTACATTAGTTAAACCAAAAGGCATAACAATGAACTCATAATGGCCATAGCGAGTGCGAAAAGCGGTTTTGGGTATATCTTCCTCTTGTATGCGTACCAGGTGATAGCCTGAGCGGAGATCGATTTTTGAAAAACACGTGGCACCTTGTAGCTGATCGAACAAATTGTCAATGCGAGGTAGTGGATAACGGTTCTTGATGGTTAGCTTGTTCAATTCCTGATAATCAATGCACATCCGGAACGACCCATCCTTCTTTTTAACGAAGAGGACTGGCGCACCCCAAGGAGAGGTGCTCAGGCGAATGAAGCCTTTCTCAAGTAGATCTTGGAGTTGGTTTGAGAGTTCACGCATTTCGGATGGTGCAAGTCGGTAGGGAGCTTTGGCAACAGGGTTGGCTCCAGGAATGAGGTCGATACGGAAGTCGATATCACGACTTGGCGGAAGTCCAGGAAGATCATCAGGGAACACCCGAGGAAGTTCACGGACCACTGGGACGTCTTTCACTTCTGTCTTCCTTTTCTTTTCCTTCTCCGCTACTACAACGTTGGCCAAGAAAGCTTTGTATTCCTTGCGGAGATACTTGCTAGCCTGGACGCACGACATGAGTTTGAGACCTGTTGAAGCAGTTTCGCCGTAGACACATAATAAATCACCGTTCGTGAGCGAAAATCGAATCATCTTGTCGAAGCATACAACTTCAGCATGGTTTTCATGAAGAAAGTCCATGCCTACTATGACATCAAAACTTCCGAGTTGCATCGGAATAAGGTCGATTTCGGAAGATGTGATTGTTGAGCTCAAGAGTACAATCACGAAGAACAGAATTTACGGCGACAGTTTTCCCGGTAGCGACTTCAACATCGATTGTCGAGGAGAGATAAGAGCGCTTACGACTATGGAGTTTCTCAAATTCGAATGACACAAAGCAATTATCGGCTCCAGTATCAAACAAACATGATGCATAATTACCATTCACAAGGAACGTACCATTGACCACATTGTTGTCGGTCTGGGCTTGGCGCACATTGATGTTGAAAGTTCTGGCGCGTGCGGCTTGTTGTTGTTGCTGAGGCTGCTGCTGCTGGTGAGGCTGCTGCTGCTGGGGCTCTTGTTTCACCACCCTGTTCGGGCACATGTTCGCAAAGTGGTTGGGATCACCACATGCGAAGCAGACTCTGGCATTGATCGCGGGTGCCGGAGCCGCATGTTGGCCTTGCGGGGCAGGGAGCAGATCTTGATGAGCAGTGGCAGGAGTTGCGGTGTTGCGAGGACCAGTACGGCAGTTAATAGTGAATTGGCCGTACATGTTCCAGTGAGCATAGAAACGACAGGCAATACCCACTGGATGATGGTAAGAGCATGTTGGGCAAACCGGGTGGGGACCTGTGTACGCACGCTTTGCTGGTGATGCATAGGTAGTTGGATCTGGACGGTGATGGGGCTGCTGCTGGGCCGGTACGGCCTGGAGAGGAGCAGCAGTGGTAGTGGCAGCGAAGTTCTTGTTGCTGGAGCTGCTGTTGTTCTTCTTCTTCTTTCGGCGTGAGGATTTTGATGACGGAGGTGCGGTGGCGGTGGAGTCAGCGGTTGGTGCAGTAGTAGCTTGATGTAGGTGCTTCGGAGTTTTATCCCAAACACCAGCCTTAACCCGTTTGTCGTTGATTTCAGCGGCCAGCAGGTAGGTTTCCTCGATCGTCTTAGTCTTAGTCGCTTGCACGAAATCTGCAACACAGTCAGGCAGGGCTCGGATATACTTCTTGATTGTCATGTCAGAAGTCTTCAGCTGATCAGGGCAGATGATACTGAGCTGCTTGAATCGAGCAGTTAAAGCAGCGTTTTCACCATCCTTCTACTTTATGTGCCAAAATTCATCTTCCAACTTCTGGCGTTCATGAGGAGGGCAGAATTCTTCCAGCATGACCTCCTTGAGTTCGTCCCACGACAGGCCATAGGCTGCATCGTTCCCTCTTTTGTTTCTCGCGGCCGTCCACCAGTCTAGTGCGTGGGACTGGAAGACGCCAGTAGCGTTGAGAGTACGGAGATCGTTGGGGCAACCGCTCTGTCGCAGAGTGACCTCAATGGAATCAAACCATTGGAACAACGCTGTGGGGCCTTCCTCACCAGTGAATTCTTTTGGCCCACAAGCCTTAAAATGTTTGAAACTGAAGGCAATTTTGGGGGCAGCTTTAGGAGCTTCAGTTCTCGACTCCTTAGATGATTTGCTGGCGTTCTCGTAGACATTACTGACGGCTTTTGCTACTTTTTTGGCGATGATAGCAGCAAGACGTTTGTCTCTCTTCTCTTGACGAGAAATTGATGGGTGACGGTGTCCAGATGACGACATTGTCTGCAACAGACATTGTCGTAGGTCTCAGACACAGTTTAATCGAATCTCACCTCACACGTCTAATACTTACCAAAGCTTAGTAACATGTGTAATCACATAAACACATAGGCACGAAATCACAGATTCACATAAACACAATAGCACATAAGCACGTAGGGCACAGATTCACAGAAGCACGTAATCACAAGATGCAGTCAGAATACAGAAACCTATCATTCAAGTCTGCGATCGCTTGAATATAGCAATCGCGTTTAGCGTAGTGATTAGTATAGCATAAGCGTATAGTATAGTGAGCATCACAGCACACAACGTTCCTTATAGTAGTAACGATTTGTTAACGTTCTGGGATAGAAGAGCAATGCGGGTCGTGTGTGTCGATCGAAGTGAAAGTAAAAATCGAACAAGTCTCCAAAAATTTAAACATGTAACAGGTAAATATACATGAAACACATAAAATTAACGAATCATCAGAGTCAGCAGTTGCGGGCTCAGAATCGAAACTCATAAAAATCAAGGAGTAGATTGTCTGCGGCTGTTAGACATTGACTACCCAAAGCGATTCGACTATTCTCAAGGACTTGTCGTTCACAGTTTGACCTTCATAATTGAGCCTCTGCCTCGATTCTTGTGCATCTGGAGCAAAACCTTCTAGCCATACCGTGAGTTCAGGTCGTTGGAGTCCGTCGAGACTTTGGTGAGAGTTTTGGTAAAACCATGGGCAAGCTGTCAAGGTCAGGGTCTCACCCCTGGCTTGACAATTTTTCCTTGATTTTAATAAAACAGAGGAGATTATTACCAAAACTATAAAGATAACTTAATGAAATCGCGACTTAAGTTATTACCAAAACTGTCGCCGAGTCATCGAACGTGGACTGAGCTGACCGGGTTTGACTGAGTTGACTCGGTTTGACCGAGTCAACCCGGCCCGCTTCATAAACTGACCCGAACCAAAGCTGTTGACCGTCCCGAACCTGTTGACCAGCCGGCTGACTCGAACCAACTGACCCAAACCAAACCGAGTGGACCCGTCTGACCCGAGTTGACTCGCTGATTGAGTCAACCGAACCGCCTGACCGAGCCGCCTGACCGAACCGAATGCCGAAACCCGAACCTCATGTCGACTGAAGTTGACCCGTAAGACCCGAAGTTGGAAACCCGAACGTGAAACCCGAACCATCAACCGTACCGGAGTTCTGAAATTCGAACAAAACTGAACATCTCAGGCATCATTTTCATCATCAATGCGAAACTCGAAGGTTCGAAGCAAGAACCGCCGGATAAAAGTACCAACCACCGGATAAATGGGCCGACTGGCGGTCCGAACCTCCGACCGCCGGGTTCTCTCTCTCTCTCTCTCTCTCTCTCTCTCTCTCTCTCTCTCAGTCTCTCTCTCTGCTTGTTTTTCGACGCCGCACCACCACCGGATGACGGTGGTGGTGATCGTTTTCAGATCGCAAAAGGGGGTCTAATAGGTGTGATAGGTGGGTGTGTATTTGACGGAACAAACACAGGGTGCCGAAGTCACGGCCAGGATCTCTGGCTCCGGCCGCCGGAGAGATAACAGGGGAGAGGAAATCGGGGTGTGCGTGTGTGTTTGGTTTGTCGGGGAAGGTAGGACGCCGGAGAACCTCCACCGCCGCCGTCTGCGGCGGCGCCGTCGCCGTCGCCGGTCGCCGGAGTTCGCCGGTCGCCGGAGTTCGCCGGTCGCCGGTTTCCTTTTGCCAGTGAAAGTTCACGAGAGGGAGGGAGTTGAGAGAATGTTGTGGGTGAGTGTGTTACTGTGTTTTGTTTGTTTCTAATGGGCTTTGGGCTTGGGCCCAAGGCCCACAAGCCCAAAGCTCGTGTTTTAAGTGGCCCGTTAAAATCTACGAACCCGTTTACGCACCCGATCTCCACGTAGCGTTGTAAAACATGATTTTTTTTTAAATATTTAAAGTAATGTCAGTTGTCGCGTTTCACGCATTCGTTCGTCGCTTTAAAGAAAATTGCGTAAAATACTATGTTGATCGTGTTAATCCATTTTTTTATTCGATTCGGTTTCGACTACGCGTATAAGAATTTAATTACGAATCTAAAATATATCGTAAAAATTTAATATTTTTCGGCGTTGTCAGTATTCTGTTCGGTTTCAATCCGTTGTCGTCTGTCGTTGCGCAGTTGTTCCGAAAATCACCATATGTGCACTGTAGCGTACGATAATCGTTCCCAGGCACTCCAAGGGCCTAATTAAGTTAATTGCATCTTAAACACTATTTATTATAGCGTTAATCGCCTGTTAATCACGTAGTTAAGAGCCGTAAATCACCGGTTGTCACATTTTTGTTATTTCGATTTCGATTGTGGCGATGCGAATGCGATAGAGTTTTCTTTTCAAATTACTTTTAATCCCAACTACTCATATCTTGCGCTGTCTCTTCTCCACTAATTTTCATACTATATCTACATACAGTCATCCTTGTTTCGTATTCAGTTTGTGATTGCGACTCGATTGCGATTGATTGTGTTTCGATTGCGATTCGATTGATTACCACACATAACATAAATAAACATGCACAAGTATCACATAAGGCACATACACACGTATATTAACCATCAAAATGCGTATTTCGAGTTGCGAGCGCGATGTTGATTAAATTAGTTCGATTAGCGTTTAGTTTACTTTATCGCATTGTTACTTCCTATTATTCACAGTCGTAAAGCGATTCGTAGCGATAAATATTTGATTACTGCGATTTTAATGATTACTCCACATAGTACAACTAACGTAAAACACCAAAATGGACTAACTACAGTTAAAGAAGTCAAAACAGGAATTGAGCGAGGAGAGACAGTTTGCAATTAGCAATCTTTTCTCCCTTTGACTTCAATCTTGACTTTGACTTTGACTTTCGAAACACGGGATGTTACATATACACTCCTAATATGCTTAGGAAATGTAGAACTTTTTAAGTACAGTTTTTATCTAGAACACAACTTATTAGGTCATTAATTGTATACACAAAGACATAAAATTACAATTAGGCTGGGTGGTGTGAAAAAAAATCCTTATGCTAGTTATGACGCCACGTAGATATTGAGGCTTTAAAGTCCCTATATTTTAACATCCATGGTGTGAAATAAAGCCCTTTAACTATTGAGTGAATTTCAAATTTTGTCCTTTATTTTTATACCCAATTTCAGGCGATATCCGTTGTCTTTAAAATTGAAGAGTTTTGTACTTATTGTTTCAAAATCTTGCACGCTATTTCCTTTAAGCCTAACACAGTTAACTTTTTCTGTTAAATCAGATCATGTGCAAGGCATATGAGGGTAAAATTGTCTTTTTACCCTATTTTAAAAAAAACATCTTTAAGGATATATATATATAGTGGAGGGTTCAAATGAGAAGAAATTCTTTGTAAGAAGAAAAAAGAAGAAATTTCAACCAATAGAAATGCTTCATTAGACTTCATTTAATATTTGTACTAAATGTAACTATAAGGGTATATTAGTAAACTTACATACATCATTAATTGGTAGTTTCATCTTTAATAACTAACTATATTAAATTTGTAACTTATTTTTAAAATATATATTTTTAACAAAAAATAAAAATAAAAATTCATTTTATAGTGTAGGATAAATACGAGGCGTGTAGGATAAATTACGAGTTGTGTAGGATAAATTTCAATATGTGTAGGATAAATTTCGAAATGTGTAGGATAACTTTTGATGTGTGTAGGCAAAAATATTTAGTGTGTAGGATTATAGTCTTAATGACTAATTAATTAGTCAAACATAATAATAAATGAGATGAGAAAAAAACTATTTAATGTTTTACAATTATACCCTTTTATTCTTTTTCTTCTCAATAAAATTTTCTTCTCAAATGAACCTGTCCCTATATATATATATATATATATATATATATGTATATATATAGGGGGCCGCTAGAATGAGAACCACCTCGAGTTGTAAGAACCGCGAGAACTACTTGATTCGGGGCGAGGTGGACCAATTTTTTTTTCAAAAACGTAGACGCATGTATTATAAACACATTCGTAAATTTTTTTTTAAATGCCGTGCGTGTAGTTTTTTACACCACAAGTTTGTGGTTTACGAGTCCCGTAAATTTACGGAACTCGTAAACCACAAACTTGTGGTGTAAAAAACTAAACGCACGGCATTTTTTAAAATTTTTTTTTACGAATGTGTTTATAATACATGCATCTACGTTTTTGAAAAAAAATTTGGTCCACCTCGCCCCGTACGGTGTGGTTCTCGCGGTTCTTACAACTCGAGGTGGTTCTCATTCTAGCGGTCCCCATATATATATATATATGTATATATATATATATATAGTGAAAGGTTCAAATGAGAAGAATTTTTTTGTAAGAATAAAAAGAACAAGTTTTAAACCAATAGAAATGCTCCATTTACTTCATTTAATATGTGTACTTAATGTTATTGAAAAGGGCATATGGGTAAATTTAAAATTGTAGTTAATTAGCTAATTAATTAAACTTGTAACTCACTTTTAATTATACTTTTTTCAAGATAAAATAATTTATGGTGAAAGACATTTTTCGACATGTGTAGGATAAATTTTGAAATGTGTAAGAAACATTTAGATATGCGTACGGTAAATTCCGGTAAGTGTAAGATATATGTAAGATAATTTTTGAAATGTGTAGGATGATTTTTGTTTTTTTTTTCTTTATTAATGAGAGATAACATAAATAATGGGAGGAGTTATAAACTATTTAATATTTTACCATTATACCCTTTCTTCTTTTTCTTCTCACATTAAATTTCTTCTCAAATGAACCTTCCCCTATATATATATATATATGGTGTGGTTCCTCTACAAAGTGTGTTTTTCCTACAAAGTGTAGGAAGTGATCTTGACCATTGGATAAGTGTGTTTAATGGTTGAGATCATCTTGATGGCATTTTGGTAATATGAATGTTTTAAAAATAGGATTATTGATTGATTGAGGGTAAATGTGTCATTTAACTACTTTTAAATAAGGTAATAACCATTTTATCATAACACATACCATCTTTCTCACAATTATCTCTCTCTTTCTCTCTTTCTCTAACTTCGTAAAGATGAAGTGTTGTTATGGAAAACAATAAACCAAATTTTGTTTAAAAGGTCTCTGAAACACCCTTTTGATAATATAAATATATCATAAGCAAATATCACCTAATTCACATATTTCTTCCAAAATTTCAACTCATACTCTATTCGATTTTAATATGATAAATGTAACTACAGATTTAATTATTAATAATTTAATATTATAAAATTTAACTATAGGTTATTAGATGCCATTGCATGATCTGGTAATGCTTTTTTTTTTTTTGTATGACACATTGTGAGAGCATTTGATAAATCTTGATGAACTAGTATCTGTAAAAAAATTATACAATATAACACACCAAGAAGAACCTTAGTATTTATAAAACACGTCAGGAAAATACAAAGACATATTCTTCGTGAATCATAATTGGTATAACACGTCGTGATGAAACCGGTAACTTATAAAACACAACGTCAATAATTACAACTACATGTTTTTAAAAATATAAACTACTATAACACATTGTGAGTAAACATGCTGGTAAAATACATCGTCAAGAATATACAATATAACACACCATGAAGACCCCCAATATTTGTAAAACACAACGTCAAGAAAGATACAAACACATGCCATTCGTGAATCATAATTGATATAACACATCGCGACGAAACCAAAAAATTGATAAAACACAACGTCAATAATTATAACTACATGTCCCCCTTAAAAACATAAACTGCTATAACACATTGTGAGTCAACTGTAACTGGTAAAACACATCGTCAAGAAATTGTTAATGAAGGATCAACTAGTGTGTTAGGTGAAGTTAAACAAAAATCGTCTACATGACCTTCTTAAAACATAAACTGTTATAGCACATGTGAGTGAACTTGTAACTGGTAAAACACATCGTCAAGAAATTGTTAATGAATGATCAACTGGCATGTTATGTGAAAATGAGCAAAATTGTTAAATGATGATAGAATAATGCGTGAATGATTAATTATGTAACTGATATATTTGGATTGTTAATGATAAAGAGTTTCCTTAAAAATCTCATTTCATTGTTTAAATATTATCACTTTCAAAAATAACTTATTTATTAAATTACCTTTGTACCCTTTTATTAAAATTCTCTAGATGCCACATGTCATCACAAGATCACTTCCTACACTTTGTAGGAAAAAATGACTTTGTAGCCAACTCCCACCCTATATATATATATACTAGCCTAAGATCCCGCGAGCTTCGCGGGTGGCTTAACTCAAACATATAATATCTACGGACATTGAAGCCCATGTAGATCATCATTTTTGTTCTAGACCTTTCCAAACTTAGGCTTCACGTCTAAGGGTTGAAATAGGTCTCAAACAGAAAATACACGACCCTAACCGGTACAAACCCAATAAGGTCAAAAGAGTACATTACATGATTAAAACACTTGTATCGTCTAACATGAAATAAAGTGACTAAAGTTTTATTTTATTTTCTAAAACGCCACTTAGATTATTAAAGTCTTTTTTATCCCCATTTTGTAAAAAATAAAATTAACTTATATTGTGCCTGTAAAAGAACCGGTAACTTATATTGATGCTCATTCTTCTCTGCCTGTCGGTATTGGCAAGTTATAAGAGAAGCATTTGCAAGGATTTCCCTATAAATTTATTATAAAAAGAAAGAAAGATATTAAGCAAGTTCATTTAGTATCAATTATGCATATACGTGTACTTACCTTCAAACTATACTCCCTCTGTCCATAAATACTCGGTTGTCACTGATCCAGGCGGAGTTGTATTGGGTAAGCCTAAATAAATCTGGGAACCTCTGCCAAAGAGGACCGCCTTCAATCCAATTATCAACCCAAAACCTCGCTTTAGTTTCATCCCCTACACTACACACCAAATGGTCAGACAGGGACATGTGCAATTTCTCGAAGTATTCGTTTAGCAAACTTGACTTTAAAGATGACAAAACAACTTGTAATAAAAATGTTTTTAGTAAATGAAAACATGGTAATAAAAACTTATGTAACTGGCACCTTGAAGAAGTAGTTGATCGGTTGTTATAGCGAGGTATTTGGCGTGCAGTCCTGCAAATGGTAAATTGATTTCACATCAGTTATAGATTTGTATAAATGTAGAACACACGTAGATTTAAGAATGACTGTTCAAAACCCATGAATGCTTTAAAAAAGATCCCGTAAAAACATGATCTTACCCAACTTCATGAAAAAAAAAAGATCATATGGATGCATATCACGAGTCCTTCCACGTGGCATCAAGTAGCCTATGCAACCAAAATTAAAGAAATATAATCGAGCAAGTTAAGTAACGTGTAATGGGTTGGTTAGCCTGCAAAACACTTTTTTATAATGTAAAGATCATGATTACAATATCAATATAAATCTTTGAATAAAAGATATTTAGGGTTATTCCCTTTCTGGCTTATTTCTTTTAACGGACTGAAACAGGGTCGGGTCAAAACGGGTTCGGACCGAAATAGGGTCGGGTCAAAACAGGTTCTAGTCAAAATAAGTTCATGTCAAAACAGGTGATTTGGGAAAAAAAATCAAATTGTCAAAATGATAAAAATCAAAGAAAAAAAGAAGCCGTATCAAAAATAAAAATTCAGGTGATTTGATCACATCTACACATTTATTGACTTTTCTAGTAACCCCCAAAATGGCCAGTAACCTGAACTATAATTTGGTAGAAGATGACTTGCTCCAATCCTTTTTTAAATGGAAGCACATCTATTTATTCAAATTGTTGTAACCTTATGCACTGTTGGGTCAAGAACACGGTTGATAACGAACCATGTCGACATCGCATATAAGGGGCTGCTGAAACGAACCTCAAATACTCTTGTCTGTCCTATTAGAGCTCTGACTGGATCTAAGATTGTATCTTGCTCCAGCAAGTTTTCACCGATGATACCATGGTTGCGCCGAATAATAACATCGCTAATATGCATACAACAGCAAGTCGACTGTTGCCGAAGGCCACACACGTCAACCCCCCCAAAAAAACATAAATGTAATCAATCAAAAAACAACGTACAAAAGATCATCATGAAGTTAGAAAACGAAATAAAAAAATACTAATTAAAATTATACCAAGATCTAAGGACAGAAAAGATCAAAGATGTTAATGTCAATGAACTTTCCCGTGGTATGACGCATACCAGCTAGTCTGGTTGGTGATTTCCTTTGTTTAATTTCAAATCTACCTAATTTGACCCATTAACAAAAAAAAAAAACAGGTTATGTTTAATCACTAAGGGGTCGAATGGGCCGAGTTAAATTATTTAACCAAAAAAAGAAAACGGTTAAAGAAGTGCATAAATCCTGTTGAAACCCTTGATTAAAATTGTTGGATAAGAATTATAACAGTACCTCGAACGCTAATTAGTTATGCAAGTAAAAAACGAATAAAATGACGTTTGTTGAATGATAATAATAAGTCGTCTATACCTGAAGCAAACCAAGAAATATGCAACCCAAAATTAAAGAAATATAATCGAGCAACTTAAGTAACATGTAATGGGTTGGTTAGCCCTCAAAACACTTTTTTATAATATAAAGATCATGATTACAATATCAATATAAATCTTTGAATAAAAGATATTTAGGGTTATTCCCTTTCTGGCTTATTTCTTTTAACTTGACCCAATTTAGCCCACAACTATAAGTGCCATTGTAACAAATTAAATACAAACTTCATGCCAAAAGCAATCTAAGGCAGGTTTAAAACACAACAGATAACTCAAATAGCATAAATTTATTATTTTTATAAAATAAAAGTTACCTCTTGGCCCTTGAAATAGCGAATTCATCTGTATCTTGTACATACAAAATAAAGCTTTGTTTCCATCTTTCTTAGCTTCTAACCTGCTTGAATATAGAGAGCTAAAAAAGTTCTTGAATAGGCTTTACCCTCTCATAGAGGTAGCGAGAGAGTGGGAGCACAGTGTAGCCAAGGTCCCTTGAAAACTTCAGCTCCTCGCTATAGTAAACATCGGCATGAGCTTCTTAAAAACATGTTCAGTTAGGTTTCGGTCAAAATGGGTTCGAACCGAAATAGGGTCAGGTCAAAACGGGTTCTCAATAACGACTGGCATGATGAAAGCAAATGTAAACACCTAATTATCTTAGAACAAAAACTTTCTATTTGCTAATTTAACAAAATGGCAACATAGTGAACTAATAGTAAGTCAGTGATAAATAAAAGACAATAAAAGTGAACTAATAGTAAAATGGCATAGCATTATATACACACTACTGGAAATGTGTTTACCTGCGAAACTCGATGATCAATCTGATACATGTGAAGAGTTATAACCAAAGGCTGCCAAAAAAACAAATAAAACATTAATATCATATTAGCATAAGTGTTCCCAGCTTGTAGTGCTGCTGATTTTGAACCTCAGTTCAACCAATCCTATGAACATAATCTTCAAGTGAACTCGGCAAATCAAAGATTTTCCAATATTTCACATCCTTCGCATCTGCAATTAATTTGTAAAGATATCAACAGTATGTATATGTACAACAAAAATTGAAATATGATAATTCACTCATAAAAAATAAGAACATAAATCCAATTCAAAATCTTGAATTAACTAACTCGATAGCCGCAAATGCCAACTGAACCAAATTATGTATATTCAACACAATTTTCCGAAAGCAAAGTCGACAAACTATCCAACATATCTCCAAGCCTGGAACATACCCCATCAAACAATCTATAATTAAAACATCAACTCGCTAAACCAACCATCAACAATCTCAGTAATCAAATTAGTTATCATTCAACATACTTATTAACCTCAATAACTGTTATACCCTCTAACCTGATCCGAATCACACTAATCAAAACCTCAACATCACCCTTACCCCTTCTTGTTTACAACAACCTCCATATCCAAATCAATCGCACCTTCTTAAGTTCCCCTTCTTCCTCCTCATTTTCTCCATCATAACCATTTATATCTACTATAACCTTATCCTCCTTCATCCCTACATTATTAATAGTTGATTTAAAAACCAGATAAGAGAAAAAACTGAATTTGGGCTTGCATGGAAGGTGTTCGAAAAAATGTTTGCCAAAGAAAACTCATTCAAACTCAATCTGGAAGGAAGAAAAAAATAAAAATCAAAAACTAATGTGTAGAAATAGGCAAAAATTTATTAATTATAAACAATAGTATACTCTGAAACCCCTAAATTGAATCGACAAATTCAACTTAAAATCAAGACTAATAATCATAAATTGAAATTGATTATTTGTAATGAGAAAGATTGGTGAACTAAGAAAGATTAGAAGTGAATCGTCTCTATGATTGGGCCTAATAATCATCTACCCTAGAAATCGGTATGAAGAACTCACTGGGTGTAGATCAGGGGCGGACCTGTAGTGTAAACGGGCGTAGCCCGGGCTACGGCTCAACTTTTTACGGGTAGTGTAAAAAAAAATTTTTTTTTCCGATTTTTATACACAGGACACCCCTGAACAAGTACGAGGACACCCCTAAAAAATTTTGGGATACCCCTGAGTTGAAGGTCTAGTTCCGCCACAGATGATTACATATACCAGCATTAAAGCTTCCAGGAAATTGAACCTTAAATTAAATGTGATCTTGAGCGGATCCGTGAGCAGCAACGACGGATTTAAACATACACCATCAGAAGAATGGAACGAATAATCCTGATCTGTAGAAAAGGGTGGTTCAAGCTGGTAGTGGTTGTCGCCGGAGCACAACAGTTCTGCTCTTTCTCTACAAATGTGTTGGAGACGATTGTTGATGATAAGTTTAGCTCTACGATTAGTTTAATTTCGATCAAATATATACATATTACCAGCAACCATATTATCAGATATATTGTCATGAAATAATGATAGGTAACAACATTACCTATTCAAATTGATGAACCAGCGTCCATTTATCATAGGAATTGGATGGATCTTCAAGATCTAAAAGCACGTTGAAGATAATAAAGATACCTGGATGAGAGTTTTTGTGTTTGAGACAATCAAAGATGTATGAAATCGTCAGAGAATCAGCGTATGATAGTTAGGGTTTTTGAATGACATGGATGAAAAGCGTGTTTGAGAAGCCAAAACAAATTGTCGCTCAAAATATTATTCAGACATACAATCAGATGACACGTGGCAATAAGGTTTTTAAGAATAGGACAAATGGCATAAGTTTGTTTTGTTTTATTATAAGGTATATATATATATATATATATATATATATATATATATATATAGAAACAGGATCAGGAGAAAACGCTTAAAAGTGTGAGAACGGTGAGAACGCATCCTGGCCCAACACGTGTCCCACGGCATACAGAAGGGAGGAGGGGCTTTTTTGACTTTTCATTTTTCTTTCATTTCCCAACGCGGTATAATATTTTATGCCGTCTAAGTTTTTTTAGCGTTAATTGTATTTTTTTAACTTTTTGGCGTTGAATTAATTGTTTTTGTGTCACATATATAATTTTTTGGCGTTATAGCATTTTCTGGTTAATTTTTTTGGCGTTTATGGCGTTTTGTATAATAATTCACTTCGAGTCACTAATATTTGCATAATATTACAATAAGACCAATTTTTTTTTTGCGTTTAGTGAATTTTTTGGCGTTTAATACTCTTTTACCAGGTGTTTTGCCAGCAGCTGTTCTCCCAATTTTCATACTTCTAGCGTTTTGGTGTCTGTAGTTTTTGGCATTTTATATAATAATGTATTTTATTTATATAGAATTAGATAACAAATCAACGTATAACTTGATATCAAAACAATATAAAATGAAAACAAAATTAATAAAAAATGGTAATCTAATTTCTCTTCCAAATATTCACTGTCATCAGCCTCTATCTTCTTGAATTTGTTTTGGCGTTTTGAACCTTTTTTGAATACTTTAGCTAGATGCCAACTTTCCTACATAAACCCCGTCTTTTTCAGAAGAAGCTGCTTAGTGGCATCCTGTTTTTTGGTATGATATTCTTGTTTGGTGGCATGTCATTGAAGATCAACTCTTGCTTGATGCTATTTGTAATAATGGAGTCCAAAATAGCATTTTACACTTGTGTTGAACCCTTTCTTCCATGCCTATAATCATCAAGAACAAAGCTCACATGATGGCATATCACTATCATCAGTCTCTTTTTCTTAAATATTTGTCCATCTCATCCAGCAAAATATTATTGAGTTAACCCCTTCAGAAAAATGATCCATTTCAGTGAAAGCTTTGACATCTGTGGCGTTTTAAATGGAGTGATTTCTAGAGGATATGGCGTTTTTGTGTTTTTCTGGGTGTGATTAATTTCATTGTGTATAGACCCCTCTCTTATAGGAGTTTTGTGGCGCGTAGTTTAGCCGGGACTTTTTATTGTAATAAATGATAGTAATAAAGTAACTGTCTTTTCAGTTACTGTTTTTTGTATTTACTGTCTCATCTTCTGAGTTTGGCGTTTTTTTTAAATGGTCTTATGCAGACCAACATGACAAAATACAATAATGGAGTAAATAAAATATCAAGCAGGAAAAATATTTTTTGTTATTTTTTGGCGTTTTGTAAGGGTTAACCATTATTATTATTATTTTGGCGTTTTTCTAATAAAGATAGAAATATATCATTTAATTATCTTAAAAAAAAGAAGATTGCATAGAAGAAAAAAAAGAGGAAAAAAAATTAAAATTCTTCGTCAGAAAGTACTTTATCTGAATGGTATCCATCACTTTTGTCATCTTCTTCCTCCTCGGAGTATTCATCTTGATCTTCATCCATGTCATCACATTCACCTTCATTAGCTTCTTGTTCCTGAAGATTCTGAAGCCTCCATCTGAACATGTCTTGCATTAACTCCAATTTTGAGTCTGTTTCTGTGTTGGTACAAGTGGCGTTATGCAATTCTTCCATGAAACCCAGTCGCTGCTTTGTCATGATGTTCTCTAGCCAGTAGACTTCCTACTCTCCGCTGTCGTATGTAACCGTCACCATGTCTGTTTCATCATCAAAACGCCATGATGTCATGACAGGGTCTGGCTTCACATCTCCTTTGATTGGTCCAAATTTGCTGGTTAATGCTTTCATAAGCATATGCATTTCATGGCATGCGTTGTCTAGAGCGATGTCAATGGATAAGATTTGCCTCTATGTCTCTTCTTCCATCTTCAGAATTGCCCTGACCGTCTTAACATACACCCTCCTTCTGTTGTTAAAATGGAGGACGTATCGCCTGATTTCCAGAGTGTATCTCCACGAAACGATTGTTGCCATTTTTGGCGTTTTGTTTTAGTTGGCGTTTTTGGTTAACGATTTTTTTTTTTGCAGAAAATTGATAGATTGAAGTGATTATGGAAGCTATGTTTTACGTTTGTTTATATAATGATGTTTTTGGCGCGTAATTTAGGAGGGAATTTCTTCTAATAAATGTTAATAACTGAAATTCAGTTATTTGTGTTGTTTCATCTCCCTGTAATATTCAACGCGTTTTATTTTTAATTTTTGGCGTTTTGTTTTTAATGGCGTTTTATTTTTTTGTATGGCGTTTTATCATTTGATAGCGTTTTGGATATGAGGGGTAAAAGACCCTTTTACCCTTAATGTAGCGCGTCCCACATAATAACATTCATGTTATTTACGAAAACGCCACCGCGCAATCTAGTTCATGGATTGTTTTGATCGGACGATCCATAATCGTTCTTACCGTTCTCACACTTTTCACCGTTTTCTCTAAATCATGACCCTATATATATATTCTATATAAACTGATCTCTTTCTCTTTCTCTCTCTCTGAACAAACAAAACTCTTCCTTCCACTCTCTGCTCCATTTCTCTACCACCACCACCAACACCACCGTCATAACCTCCTTCCACCACTACCACCGCTCTTCCTATTATGGCACGGTTGGCATAGGAGAAACATGTAGATTCGAGTACTTAGTGGGTGTTCACTTTCTAAAAGTCTTAGCAATATATACTTCTGTTGTGCAATAAAGATACCATTCGGGTCACACTCGGCTTTGATGTAATCGACTTAACGGGGTGTGACAGCGAAGAAGTCGATGACAACCCTCCTTTAACTAAGATGGGGCAGTGTTAAAGAAATTTAAAGGGCTTTATTGACCGAGGTGATCAGGACGCCTCCACACCCACTATTCTTATTATTAAGAAACAAACACATGGACTTCACCTAACAATCGTTTAATATATTTTTTTTTCACTAAACAATGCAATAATAACTATATAAATAAAAATTAGTTGATGGATTTTATTAAATGACAATGCAATAATAACTATATAAATAAAAATTAATTGATGGTATTATTAAAGGATTATTTGTAAAGCCGTAAAGCGTAAGATTCTATATATAATATACCCAACTAGTGATTAAAATATAATAATTCGATGATGGGGTAATTATTTATATAATCTTTTTAGCATCATTAAATTAAACAATTAGTATATAAGAGGTGGGGGTAGTTTTGATTTTTGAAGTTATGAAAAGTTCGATTAAGTTGCCCTTTTTTTAATTTGTGGGTGTGCTACAGTTATCGATTGATAATATTTATTTATGCAGTTCTTTTTAAAGAAACTCCCAAATTACATTTAACAGTTTTAAAATTCAAAAAACCAATTCAAGTTTTGATTGGAAAACTTAAACTCGTATATTCGTGGCTTGCAAACTCGATGATTACGGGGTCGAAGTTCTCCATCCGGTTAAACTCAATTAGTGACGTCGGGTTGGTTCATTTACCATGATGAATTGGTCGTTATGCCGGTTAAACACAACTAGACATTGTTTATTGCAAGATTAGTTGCTTGCCAGTTTTGTTTTATAGTCAATGAATCACACAATAAAGAAAGGCAACTCTCTCTTCTTCCAACTCCGTTTTAAGCGTTATGAAAACACTCGTGTATTCATACTCAAAAACACACTCTACATCATAACCTTGAAACTGAACACAACATCCTCGCCTAATTCGCACTCTTGTTGGTTATCTCTTAGCATTACTATCAATGCAGGTGTTGTACCATGCGAAACAAGCACAAATGAACACCAAATATGTTCTTAGAGAATTAAAGCAAACACTAGACTCAACTAGTCATGTTTCACATATAGAAACGATATATAACATAGAAAACTGATTTCAAATATATTATTATAATATGTTTTTATATAAATAATATTCACTTCAAACTTAAAACAGAAAATATTGAATATTGAATGATACTAATCTAGTTGAGCTACTTTATATAAAAAAATAATGTGATTGGTGGAATAAGACATCACCGTTGCGTTAAATGGTACACCCGTGACAACTGACAACACCAACACCAAGTGTACTTATCTATCCCCACGGTTTTCTTAAGTAAAGTTATCAGATCTATCTTAGATGTTCCTTAACATACTTTACATTGATTTGAATAGATAACTAACTTCATTATTGGATCATAGCCGAAACACAAGGGGTACATATACTAATTGGCATTTGTCTCAATTGCTGAGTATTATGTGCCTTATGTCCAAGGCTTAATGCAAAACTACTGTCAAGGCGGGGGTTTCACTGGAAGCAACTTCTCTATTCCTACGGGGTAGAGGTAAGGTTGTCTACATCTTACCCTCTTCAGACCTTACATTAGTTTTGCTATTTGTTGGAGTTACTGAGTATGATGATACCCCGCTTGTGGTATGCTCATATAATGTATATATGTGTGGGCGCTCGGGTGGTAAAAGTGAAAGTGCACTAATTTTAACGTTATTTTACTAATTTCGTGAAAATAACATTAAAAGAGGAGGATGGTTAATCATGTATTATGTGGTGGCGTTGGTAGCCCAAAGACAATGAGGTACATGCACTAATCGGCGTTTGTCTCAATTGCTGAGTGTTATGTGCCTTATGTCCAAGGCTTGATGCAAAACAACTATCGAGCCGAGGGTCTCACTGGAAGCAGTCTCTCTATTCCTACGGGGTAGAGGTAAGGTTGTCTACATCTTTCCCTCCTCAGACCTTACCTTAGCTTTGCTATTGATGCGATTTACTGAGTACGATGATGATGATGATGTTGGTTACTTGGTTTGGACTCGGGTTACCTTCTAATGAGTTTATTTATGTGTTGTAGGTCGGATCTTGATTCTAGGCTCGAAAATAGTTCGGGAAAGCTAGACGTAAACAACGCGAACCAATTTTCGTTGCAGCGATGAACTAATTATAAAAGTAGAATGAGATAATTAAATGGAAACATATAATGACTGTTAAAAGTGGCTTTTTAGGCTGTCATTCAGGTTGCAACACACTATGTGTCATAAACTGGGAAAATTGACATGTACAGAATATGAATGATGGGGGCATGTTGAAAATATCCTTATATGTTCATTCATATTCTAGACTGCTTATTTATTGGGCTTATGTTGTTGTTGGGCCCGGTCAAGTTATAACTAATACAAGCTGGTATAGATCTAACAAATATTGAACAAATACACAGGATGTAGCGACAAAACTGTGACAAAACCTTTATTGATTATCCAACCCAGAAAATAACCCAACCAAACCCTAGATCTCAAAAGTCTGAGATCTTTAACCAGTGTACAATACAAGTTCAACAGATTGAAGAAATCTGTTGAACATTAACTAGAACAATACAAGAACAAAAAATGAAGGATACAAAACAAAGAGATTAACACAATCTCTAATACAACGATCTCAACACTGAGATCTAAACCAGACAGATGATCAACACAAGATGATCAACTCCAGAAGATGAAGACGGATGATCAACACAAGATGATCTTCAACACCAGATGATTCCAGAATCACCAAGAACATGAGCGAACCAGAGGAACAAGTGAAACCCTAGAAAATATCTCAACACACTACAAGAAACGGATTAAAAAAAACGAGACAAGGACAAACCAAAAAACGAACTCAACGCACAGCGGAAATCCCATAAATCAGACTCATGAGCTATTAGCTCTGATACCATGTCAAAATGGTATAAAATATACAGCACAAACACAGAAATAACAAAGAACACAGAGGAAGCGACAAAACATGACGTAACTTTTATTATCTTTACCAACCCGAAAAACACCCAAACCACCCAAGATCTTACAGAACTGTAAGATCAGAAAAACGAACAATACAAAGTTCACAATCAACTGATAACGATCAGTTGATTAATCAAAACAAAAAAACAACTAGAATGAAATGTTACAACCTGAACAAAGAAGATTTGCAAGATCTGGAAAATAATACTAAACAGACGAAGAGATTAATCTTCACTAAATCTTCGACATATCACCAGCAGATCAAACGAACATCAACTAAAACGAACAGACCTTGATTCGTCTTCAACTTGATTCGTCTTCAACTGGTATGAACAAAAACCCCAAAGTTAGAGAGTGAGATAAGATGAATGAACGTTCCAGAAACCCTAGCTCACAAGAGGCCTTTTATACACCTGCAAAAATACATTTACACTTTGCACCCACATAAATCATCACATATGATCGGAACCCCTGAGAAGTTTCATATTACACCCTTGAACTTAAAACAATAACACTGATGCATTTAGAAGTTGTTATAACCGAATGAATTAATCACAAGCCCAGCTTGTATTAGTTATAACTTGACCGGGCCCAACAACAACATAAGCCCAATAAATATTTGTTAGTTCTTTATCTAGTTGAAAAAGTTCTCTGTTTTTATTCTCCTAGGGGTTTTTTAGCTGTAAAATTGTTATGTGACATAGAATTGTGTGATTCTAAGTTTTGTCATAACTGTTTTTTGAATCGTGTGATTCAAAAGTTTCAGACTTGGTTCTGTTTTTTTAAAGTCGTGTGACTTTTTATGGTCTTGAAACATGTGATTCAAGTTTTCAGACATCGTTCTGAGTTGTATAGAGGTTTATATCTCTTTGTTTTTCATCAGATATGTTTCTTGAATTATGATAGAACCATGTGGTTCTTCATTCTTTGTACTATTAGTATTGTATCTGATAGTTGTTTTGTATGGGGATTTGTAATTCCATGTTTGATACTCATGTTTGCGAGTTTTGTCTTAGTTGTGAAAGTCGTGTGACTTTATGATTGTCAGATGTGTATCTGATTGTGTTATGCATTTGGTATGGCTCTTGTGATTTTGTATTTGTTGTGGAGTTGTAAAAAGTTTTTTGCTTTATTCAAATTATCTTTGAGTTCTTCACACGTATTGTTTTTTGGACTTGGTTCTGAATTCTTAGAATCGTATGATTTGTTGTTTTCAGTCTTTGTTCCGAGTTATGTTGTCTCGTGTGAGATATGTTATTCTGGTTACAAATTGTGTAATTCTGTGTTTAACCAGGATTTGTTTGGCTGTGTCTTATAGTCTTGGTTTTTTGAATGTATGTAATGTTAGCCTTGTAAGTTTTCTCTTGTGTAAGAGATATGTTTCTGGTTGCCAGAACCATGTAGGCTTTCATCGTTGTCTGGTGTTCTTATCATAACAGTTTTGTCTGTTTTGTTAGTTGTCTGTTTTGTTAACTGTCTGGTGTGTTCTTGTCATATCGTTTGTAAGAATCCTGTTATACATCAGAGGTCTGTTCACTTTGAAATTGATCTGTATTTTTGAGAAAGGGATTTTACGCTAGTATTATTGAACCTGAAAATTTTTTTTGCGAAGGAATTGTGTGTTAACCGATGTCAATCTCTTTGTAAGGAACTTGGTAATTTTTGCCATGTTTACCCCTGAATGAAGGGGGCGTGTTAAAAGTGGCTTTTTAGGCTGTCATTCAGGTTGCAACACACTATGTGTCATAAACTGGGAAAATTGACATGTACAGAATATGAATGATGGGGGCATGTTGAAAATATCCTTATATGTTCATTCATATTCTAGACTGCTTATTTATTGGGCTTATGTTGTTGTTGGGCCCGGTCAAGTTATAACTAATACAAGCTGGGCTTGTGATTAATTCATTCGGTTATAACAACTTCTAAATGCATCAGTGTTATTGTTTTAAGTTCAAGGGTGTAATATGAAACTTCTCAGGGGTTCCGATCATATGTGATGATTTATGTGGGTGCAAAGTGTAAATGTATTTTTGCAGGTGTATAAAAGGCCTCTTGTGAGCTAGGGTTTCTGGAACGTTCATTCATCTTATCTCACTCTCTAACTTTGGGGTTTTTGTTCATACCAGTTGAAGACGAATCAAGTTGAAGACGAATCAAGGTCTGTTCGTTTTAGTTGATGTTCGTTTGATCTGCTGGTGATATGTCGAAGATTTAGTGAAGATTAATCTCTTCGTCTGTTTAGTATTATTTTCCAGATCTTGCAAATCTTCTTTGTTCAGGTTGTAACATTTCATTCTAGTTGTTTTTTTGTTTTGATTAATCAACTGATCGTTATCAGTTGATTGTGAACTTTGTATTGTTCGTTTTTCTGATCTTACAGTTCTGTAAGATCTTGGGTGGTTTGGGTGTTTTTCGGGTTGGTAAAGATAATAAAAGTTACGTCATGTTTTGTCGCTTCCTCTGTGTTCTTTGTTATTTCTGTGTTTGTGCTGTATATTTTATACCATTTTGACAATGACCATAAGTCCTTATCGTGATATAGAAGATGATTATAATAAATCTTGTCTATATAGTAAAGTTTAACTAGATTTATCTCGGGCATACGGAGCAGGAGGAAATCAGGCTAAAAACAAAGAAGCTCGGTGGAATAAGTACAAACAATATATAAAAAAAATGAACTCTAAAAAATTTAGAACAATATAAAATTTGATGGAGGCAAACGGCAGCAAGGAATCTAAGGCCATAGCGGTGGTGATAAGAGGCATGACACCATGACGGTATGCCAGCAAGAGTTGCCACTAAGGGTGTAAGTGAGCCCATCCGGTCATGAGCCATACGAGATTGGCTCGCTAAAACTTGAATTGAATGGAACTTAAACGAGCTCGAGCTTTTATTGAGGCTCATTTAATAAACGAGCTTGGTTTTCGAGCTTCACATGTCGAGCTTGAGCCCAAGTTTCACATGTCAAGCTCGAGCCGACTAATGAACCTAAAAGGGCCTTTTATTTACATTAATTTTACTTGATATGTTGAATACATATTTATATATAAATTATTATTGTACATAAAATTATAATAACAATAAACCATCATCATCATACTCAGTAAATCCCACCAATAGCAAATCTAAGGTAGAGTTTGAGGAGGGTAAGATGTAGACAACCTTACATCTACCTTCTACGAATAGAGAGACTGCTTTCAGTGAGACCCTGATAGTAGTTTTGCATCAAGACTTGAATATAAGGCACATAACACTCAACAATCGGGACAAAAGCATTAGTGCATGTACCCTTTTGTCTTTCAGCTATTAATGCCACCACACAATGTATGATTAACCGTCCACCGCTTTTAACGTTTATTTTCACGAAATTAGTAAAATAACGTTAAAATTAGTGCACTATCACCCCCCCCCCCCCTTTCGAGGGCCCAAATATATAAAATAAAAGTGAATAAAAAAATAAATCAATAATACAAATTTTATTTTATATAAAATAAAAGTTATAACTATAAATGTAGAAATCATATAGCTATATACTTTAAGAAATGATAAAAGTGAATCCAACCTTGAAAAATTACTCTTGAGTTGAGCTTAATCTTTTAGGGTGAAGGGGGTAGACCTCTCATGAGATTGAGAGAAATTTTTACGCACTCAATCATGATTTGCCATGTCAATTCCCCTTTCATACACCCCTTTTGCCCAAAAACACAAAGGGTGGTTTCACCCAAACCATTTAAAATAATAATAATAATAATAATAATAATAATAATAATAAGGCAAATTGGAAATAAATAATTCCAACTCACTGTTATTGGCCAATAATAATCCCAACTTATTTAATCACCAATAATAATTCGAACTACTCACTTTTGTTTGTAAAATACTCCCACGTTAAAAAAACACTAACTAGGTTAAAATATTGTTGATGTGGCTTAACATGTGTGGACTGACGTGGCTGGTTAACATCTTACCTGTGTATAAAATGTTTATCAGCCTCATTTGCACACACAATCGACTGAATTTCCCCAATTTGTTGAATTAGGGTTTTGAAGGAGAGTGCGATTGTGTGTGCAAATGAGGCTGATAATCATTTTATACACAAGTAAGATGTTAACCAGCCACGTCAGTCCACACATGTTAAGCCACATCAGCAATATTTTAACCTAGTTAGTGTTTTTTTAACGTGGGAGTACTTTACAAACAAAAGTGAATAGTTTGGATTATTATTGGTGATTAAATGAGTTGGGATTATTATTGGCCAATAACAGTGAGTTGGGATTATTTATTTCCAATTTGCCTAATAATAAAAGGCATGATTGGTTAAATACTAGTGGGCCCCACCTTTATCCCCTCTCCCACACCTTCATCGCATGCGGCAACAACTAAGGCTGACAATTTTACACGAATACACGACACGAACCTACACGAAGTTAACAGGTATCGTGTATGGCCTTAACAGGTATCGTGTACCAAACAGGTAGACACGAGATTACCTGTTAATTTTCGTGTATAAACAGGTTAAATACATGTTTACCTGTTAATACCTGTTAGTACACGATAAGAAATTAAATTAAATAAAACTCATTGGACATGTACGTGTGGGTTCTTTAATTCCTTTCTATTTTCATTCCTCATTCAATTAAAAAAAAATAAAACCCTAAACTCCTCTGTAACTCTCAGATAGCATGTCGTGTTCGTGCTTTTGTTCGTGTTAACAGGTAATTTTCGTGTATAACAGTCGAACAGTCGTGTTAACAGGTATTAACAGGTAATTTTTGTGTATATCATGTCGTGTTCGTGTTTGAAAAAAAGGACACGATAAGTTATCGTGTCGTGTTCGTGTATGGGGTTTCGTGTATCGTGTCTTATCGTGTACGGGTACACACGATATGCCAGCCCTAGCAACAACTCACCGCACGGCAAAACCTTGTTGGTGGTGCACCCCTCATGCGGCAAAAACCCTCCCCGCATTGTTCCCCGCATCAACGCCGTATACCCTTAGAAATAAAACTTTAAACAAACCGAGCTCAAGCTCTCTTAAAATTAAGTAAGTCGAGCTCGAGCCAATATAAGCCTGGGCTCAGCTCAATTGGTTTAGACCCCAACTTGTTTACGCCCCCTAGTTGCCGCTAAGACTGGAGAAAAAAAAATTGCATCATAAGGGAGAGATGGGAAAGAGGCTGACAAACCAACCAAGATCTGGCAGTGGTTATGTTAGAGATAGATATGAGGTAGTAAAAACTTGTCAATTATTTATGACAATAAATAAAGAATAGTTACAAATGAAACCCAAATTAAATTAGTTAATATAAAAATAGTTGTAAAAAATCTCACCTACATGATAAAAGCCAAGTATTGTATTGTATTAGTATTCAACAACAAAAGAGCTCTAATAACTCCATAAAAGTTCAAACACATTGACAGCCTTAGGTACATATATATTAGCATATTACATATAACTCAAAACTTGATAAGAACTCGAGTCAAATCATTATAAACTTGATCTCAAACCTTATACGTCATTTTTGTCTTGCACGAATTCCATAAGATGACTCGAAAAAGCTCAACTCAAATTTGACCTTAATTATATTGATAAAAATTGTGTCACTTTGGTATGAAAAAGTAAGCGTGACCACGAGTTATATACCGTTGATAGGAAGAGAGATCAAATACATATACCGGAGATGAAGTAAACATACAATTTCCTACTCATAAAACAGTTTTAAACATTTTCGCAAACCTATGATAAATCACAAAACACAATACCAAATACCAATTCAATGTCAACAGGCTTTCAATAGACCACGAAAGGGAAAATACATCCCACAAATTCAAGCTTTAACTAAAACAACGGGTCAATGGGTTTACGGGTCAAAGTGTATGAAACTCCAGGAGCACAAAAATCAGAAGCATCTGATTCTGGCCAAAAGAATCATCTCACCCAAGAATGTCAACTTTTGGGTTGTGCCGTGAAATTGACGGAAAACAACATAAATCAAAGCAAAACAGCGTGCGCTAAAAGGTTATTTGTCGGGTCTATCTGTTCTCGTTATTCTTGTTTGGTGTGCGGAGAGCAGAATAGAGCAGGAGTGAACAGAAACATACTGTTGATTATGGTTTCATATTTGCAATCAGGGAAGTGTAGCTCTGAGTTCTTTCCTGTCTGCCCCGAATGACTGCAAAACATAAGTAACAAGTTAGATTAGAAAATAGCAATTAAAGATTATTAATAACGGGAGACAAATAAAAAAATACCTCAACCCCGAATCCTTTACGATAAACATTGGTAAAGAGTTCAGATTCAGCTGGCATCGGGCTTTCCTGTAGTTTCAGAGAAATATGGTATCAGGTTATTTATGAACCGCCATTTAAGTTGATGGATGAAAGTAAAAAAAGAGAACTTTGACAAATTTATCACCTTCGCCTGAGCAATAGCGTCATCTACTTCTTTTCGAACTTGTTTCTCTATATCCTGAAAAATATATAATGGTTTATACGGTCACTGAAGATGTATTGAAGATTAAAAAAGTGAAGAACAATAGCATGAACAGCAAAGGAGGATCTGTGGATCACCTTTAGCTCCTTTTCGGTGGCTAAATCATGAGCGAGTATCAATTTCCTTATTCTTTCAATAGGATCACGTTCCTGAAAATAGTGGATTACACATTATTAGTTTATTACTATTAATAGAAGAGTTAAATGCCATGTTAGTCCCTGTGGTTTGGGCCATTTTGCCAATTTAGTCCAAAGGTTTCATTTTTAACCTGTGGGTCCAAAAAGGTTTCACAGTTGCCATTTTAGTCCACTGGGTTAACTTCATCCATTTTTTCTGTTAACGAGAAGGCCAATTCGGTCATTTTATATGGCTGAATTGCCCTTTTCGTTAACAGAATTACATACAAAATGACCAAATTGGCCTTCTCGTTAACAGAAAAAATGGATGAAGTTAACCAAGTGGACTAAAATGGCAACTGTGAAACCTTTTTGGACCCACAGGTTAAAAATGAAACCTTTGGACTAAACTGGCAAAATGGCCCAAACCACAGGGACTAAAATGGCATTTAACTCTTAATAGAATTAATAAAATTAATGATTTAATAAAAATATGTTAAAAATTTGACGAACCTGTCTGACACCGCTAATTTCATCACGTGTACGGTAGGTGCTACCAGGATCGGACATAGAGTGGCCATGGTACCTGTAAGTATCCATTTCCAGAATCTGAAAATAATAATTAACAAGAGAATAAAGTTAAACGAGTGATCCATAATTCCATATTAAAAATGCTCGTAAGGAACATATGTGATGTTTCCCATGCTTGTATTGCATCGAGTAATAGGGTTAAGTTAATTAACTAATTTTTCATATAACTTTGACAAAAATAGCAATATCAGGAGAAGGATAAAATAGGAATCCCACAAAGAACGAGGGTCCTAATTGGCATGAAAAGCACACAAAAACGTTGACTACTTACAATAGGTCCATTCTTCAAAACATGTTCCTTTGCAAATTTACAAGCTTGTTTGACAGCAAAGGCATCCATACCATCAACCTGCACAAGCATTAAGATCATTACTCAAGTTGTAGTCTCGGACTCTCGGTCACCTTTTGTTCTTTCAACTATATGCATAAAGAAATATAGAAATTTCACAAAGATATACATATATATAGATATATAGAAATTACTCAAGTTGTGTCAAGGGTACTGCTACAAAGTTCATGGCAAGGAAAGAGTACAATATATAAAATATAAACAAACACCTAACAAGAATGAGTATGTAGTCTTGGATTCTCGGTCACCTTTTGTTCTTTCAACGTTCACGTCTAAACTAATTTTAAAGAGCATGCAAGACTCCCAGAAAAATATAAAAGAACCAAACTCACCTTCAATCCTGGAACATAATCCCCACGCTTGTAATAAGCAGGACTCTTTGCAGCTCTCCATTCTGCTGTACCCATACCATCTGCACATCTCCAATAAAACTCAATGAGCAACCAAAGTATGTGTACTGTCTACGTTTGTACTCTTTAAGTTGATGAATAGATACACACACAAACACACGTAATCTTGAAACAGGATCTCTTCTTAATTAGACCACTAAGTTGTCAGAGCTTATGTTCTAGAACTAGACTTTCAGAAAACTCCAATATTGTTTTTACATTATTTTCTATATTTTGTTTGATTTTCTAATTTATTGGTGGTCAGCTTATCATGTCCAGAATTCATGCCCAAATAATTATATACTTCAATACTCTAGTCCAACCAACTGTTCCAATAAAATTTATATCACAGGGCACATGTATCCTGATATCCACATGTTTAATATCCTACAGCAAATGGTATATGTATGCTTGATTTTAAGAGGTGCCCCTTAAGCGCCTGATGTGCGGGTCGATCAGGAAAGCAGCTTGAGGCTTTAAATCAGCGTTTCATGTACTTATAGGTCAAAAGTGGTTAAAGCTCGTCATTACTAGGGTTAGTAGGAGGGTGATATTTATAAACAACCAAAGGGATGAAGAAATTATCAAATGTTTGCTTGATAAAAAGGTTGATATGTAAAACCGACGAGAGAGGCACAACTTTTGGTTGTAAGTAAAGTTTATTTGGTTGTACATAGAGTAACACCTAGCGTACTTTCGGGCCTAAACGCCTCAAAGCGCCTCACGCTTATTTTAAAACCAAGTATGAATGATTAGCAAACAAGAAGTATTACAGCTTAAGTCTCTAGATGATATTTATGAATGTTCAAATTAGCATGTGTACAAACTAGCATACAACAAATAGACAAATTCAAACAAGATCACTCATTATTTCATTTAATAAAACATGACAGACAATCAATCATGATTTTCCTATTTCTGATAAAAAAGGCCTTACAGTGATTGTTTTCGCACACCAAAATGGCAGGCAAGTCCCAAAGAGCAGCCATATTCAGCGCTTCAAAAAGCTGCCCTTGGTTAGCAGCACCATCACCATACATAGCAAAAGTGACATGATCTTCCTTCCTATACTTCTGAGCAAACGCTAATCCACACCCTAACGGCACCTGAGCTCCAACAATCCCATGTCCTCCAAAAAAACATGATTCCTTCTTATAAAAATGCATCGAACCTCCTTTCCCATTGGAGCAACCCGCTTGCCGGCCCATAAGTTCAGCAAAACTCTCCAACAGCGTCCCGCCGCGCCCTAGGAAGAGGCAATGGTCACGATAGGCAGTGATTATGCAATCCTGCTTCGTGATTGCAGCTTCCATACCTATGCTAACAGCTTCCTGTTATTAGAGATAAGATTAGTTAGTTATTTTCGTAGTGTTGTGTTTGATTGTGTGTCCTTGTGTTCAACCTGATTAGGCTTGTAAATGAACAGAACAAACACGAACGGGGTTTGTTCTTGTTTGTTTGTTTGTTTAAATTTAACCGAACAAGCAAACGAACACTAACACTTAAAAGCAAACCGACATGAACACTCACACAAACGAATTTTCTTGTTCGTGTTTGTTTGTTAAGAAAATGAACGTGTTCATGTTCGTTTGTTAATATTCTAAACGAACAATTCATTAACATAAAAATCACAAACAAACATAACCAAACCAACAAAAACTAACACTAGTAACTAGTTATAAGTTAATGTGAATACCCAAACTAAAGTCTGAAATACCATCATCATTACATCAAACATTCAAAAATTAAACATACCTAAGCAAATGATTTTAAATTATTTAATTCAGATTGATTTCTAATTAATACCAGTTATAAATCAAATTTGAATGAATAATTAAACAAAAAAACAAATGAACATATATAAACGAACGGGATGTTTGTTCATGTTCATTCATTTAACTGAATGATTCGCGAACCGTTAACTGAATGTTCGGTTCGTTTAATGCCTAAACCTGATTGTATCCTTATGAATATTCATCAACAATAATTCAATCCATTTCACGTGAGGTGAATTTTCACAAATCTTATGCCTATCATGTATTGAATTGTGTTTCATTTTATTTAACCTAACTGTATCCTTGTAAATATTCATCAAAAAAATTCAATTCAATTAGTAAATCTCATACCTGTCCGTCATACAGATGACAAAACCCTCGGATCAGCTTCGATTTATACAGAGAATCCGCAGCGATCTCCATACGGCGCATAACCGCCATATCCGTAAAAAACTTCATGAGCTCTTTCGGAGTCGTATCCACGGATCTCGACGGAGGTTCGCAGTTGTGGCCGGTGAACGGAACGCTGGTTTCGACGGTGATTGTGGTGGTGTCGTCGGTAGAGAACGGGCGGCGGTGGAGGAAGGATGCGGAGGATGCGGCGGAGAGAGGCTTCAGGAGGCCGGAGCTCCGGCGAGTTAGAGCCATGACAACGGTGGTTGGGCCGGTGAATTGATCGGAATGTTAGGGTTGGTGAGGGGTGGAGAGGAATAATAAAGAGAACAAAATGATGATTATGAAAACATAATGAATATTATGAAGTGTAAAAGTGTAAGAGTAATTTACAAGTTTAGTCCTTTGTTTTTTATCGGTTTCTGATTCGAGGCCAAAGGTTTGATTTGTTAGAGTGTTGGTAAAAGTTAGTTTTAGTTTTATGGTATGAGTCATTAGTGATAGTTTAGCAACACATGTTTCAATATCAAAAGGGAAGTTAGGGCAATTTACAACACCAAACACTAAAGTCGTGTTCGTTTCACAAAATGAATTGTAATTGAAGATGTAATTTGAATTGGCTAAAAACAGCTTGTTGTGTGAGTGGTAAGTTAGAAGGGTCCTCAAAAAAGTCTCAAAGATATGAGCTTGAAGATTAAAATAAGAGTCCTTAGAAGTCTAAACCTTGTGCCTTAAGGAATTTCATCTCAGCTTGTTGAAGGCTTTGTGGGTTTTGTGGCCCCTGGGAGTTGTATACTAGTTGGAGTAGTTCATATAAAGTTCAAGAATTTTGGCCTTCTTGAGATTTCTAAAACATTCTCCTCAAGTAATTTCAAATCTCATTGCTTGTAGGATTTCAAGAGATTTGAATTCAATTCCAATTCCATCCGGATTTCATTTCATTATGTGAAACAAACACTACCTAACAGTATGATGAGTTAAAATTTTGCCTTAACAGTATATGGAATTAGGCAGACGACAGAACTAAAAAATAAACACAAAACCACACCACCATATCAAAAATGGATTCCCCAACATCATCCTCATCCGTTGCAAATCATTTTTCAAAGAGTTTTTAGCCGATGACGGTGACACGGCCAACGAGGAGATTGAGCAAGAGGCGGTTACGAGAGCGTGTCAGCTCGCGGCGAGATATATAAAACACGTTAGTCGCCCTCCACGCCCAAGTTTTCCAAGAGAATATACGGAACGAGATCGACTTGCGGCGGATGATCGTTTGATGAAAGATTACTTGGACGAAGCGCCGGCATACCCAAATCCAAAAGTTTTTAGGTGTCATTTTCCAGATGATGACGAAGGCGCAAGTGAAAATGATGACAAAGGCCAACATGTAGACGAAGACGAGTATGGCAAAAGTGAAGATGAAAATTAAGACGAATAGTATCATTTGTGTGTTTTTTTATATATTAATGTAATATTATTTGATGTATTTTCCTAAAAAAAAGAAAAGAATTAAAAATAAATAATTAACTAATCATTGTAGGGGCATTATGGGGCATTATACCATTACACCACTTTTGAACTTCACCTCCCGTAATGCCTCCATGCTGACTAGGATGCCACATATCGTTTCATGCCCAAGGGAGTGGCATTATCATATTGCCCCACTTCACATGGTCTAAGAGGGAACAGTTAACATCGGGGCCGATCCATGAAAGGGACAAAGTGGGTGACCACCCTAAGCCCACTTTATTGGGGCCGAAAGTTTTTAATTTTTTATTTATATATGTACGTAAGTTAAAGGGTTATAATGATTATTAACGGTTTAAGTATCAATAGCAATAGGCCTGTAAATGAACCGAATGAACACGATCATAGACATGTTCGTGTTCGTTCATTTAACTTTAACTGAACACGAACTCGACCATATAATCGAACACATTTTTCTTGTTCGTGTTCGTTCATTAAGAAAACGGGCGTGTTCGTTCGTTTAAAGTCTAATGAACACAAACGAACATAAACAAAAAAAAAAATTACCTAAGTATATTTGAATAAACATAAACAAACATAAATGAACACATATGAACGTAATTGAACAAATATAAACAAACACAATTTAACATTAGTGAACACAAACAGACAAGTCTAATATATTATAGTTCATCTGAAAACACATCTAAATTAGGGTTCACAGATACTAAATTTAAGTATTTTTTATATAAATATTAAGTAAGTGATCAGTTACGATCTAAGAAAAATTTTGAAATTTCATTTTTTATTACTAGAAAAGTTAATTACTAATTAGTTATATTTATATAAGTAGGTAGAAAACCTAATATTTATATAAAAATAAATGTTTTATGTATTTACTAAAATTTAAATGAACATAAACGAACGTAAACGAACATTCACAAATATAAATGAACGAACATAAATGAACGAACACAAGGTGTGTTCATGTTCGTTCGTTTAATTAAACAAACAATTTTTTTTGTTCGTGTTCGTTCATTTATTAAATAAACAAACCTCCCGCCGAATAAGTTCATGAACGTTCAATTCGTTTACATGCGTAAATAACAAGCTAGTAGAGCTGGTTATACACTTCTATATGGGAGGTCCTACATTTGAAATTACTTTGTGGCAATTCAACCCTCTTTTTGCTAGCATTTGAATTATCATTAAATAACCTTCTTTTTTACCGCCTATTAAGTTAACATTAAATATATTTTTTTACCATTTAGATTAAGATTAATTAACATTAATTTGGGATCATTGAACGATTTTAGAGACCTATTTTTTTTACTTGGTCTGGGCTCTCGAATTCTCAAGGACGGCCTTGATAGACATGAGTGAGGTTGGGATAGTTTTTTAGTGATTATGCTTGTAAAAAAAATCTAATTGTTAAAGATAAGTTTATGCTTTTCCAATTAATACACAAGTTTCTAGCCTAACATGTGAACATATAAATAAGAGTTAAATGTCACTTTAGTCCCTGTGGTTTGGGTTATTTTGCCAGTTTAGTTCAAAAGTTTGAAACCTTGTCATTTTAGTCCAAATAGTTTCAAGCGTTGCCATTTTAGTCCACTGGGTTAACTCATTCCATTTTTTCTGTTAGCTAGGAGGGTAATCCGATCATTTTATATGGTCGAATTGCCCTTCTGGTTAATAGAATTACATATAAAATGACTGAAATGTCCTTCTAGTTAACAGAAAAAATGGACGGAGTTAACCCAGTGGATTAAAATGGCAACATTTGAAACTATTTGAATTAAAATAGCAACGTTTCAAACCTTTGGATTAAACTGGCAAAATTACCAAAACCACAGGGACTAAAATGACATTTAACTCTCTATAAATAAACATATTCTAATACAATTATTTATACCAAAAAAAGTCAACTTGAACTATGGATGGACTTAATTGTTATTAGAAAATTTATTGTGGACTGAGATTGTAAAGTGATGCTAGTTTGGACTCCAATTTAAAATGATAGGAACAATCCAGACCCGATACTTGTCGAAGAGTTTATTACTCCACCCATTGGCCAGTCAAGTATACGTGTAACGAGGGCTTAAAAAAATAGGAATCACTGGATCGAAAGTTGAAAAACGAACACATTTACTTGTGTTTTTATCATGTCTTTAATTTAATGTTTTGCATGCATTTCATTTACTTGTGTTTTTATCATGTCTTTAATGTTTTGCATGCATTTCATGATATAATTTTGTGGAATATGATAAAATAGGAAGTGTAGTTTGGGTAAAAAAGAATATAGTTATAATATGTGGTAAAATTGAAAAATAAAGGAGAAAAATATTTTAGTAAATCTTATCCAATATTCTCCTTTTTTTCTTTCATTTCACAAGGGTAAGAATCAAATAGTAAGTTTATTTTAGCTAGAAAGAATAGGAAATAATAGGATTAGCACATGTGACAAAATTTAAAATAAAAAGGAATGGTATTTTAGTCAATCTAATCCTTTCTTCTTCCTTGTTCTCCCCAGTAACTTCAAAACCCACCATTTTTAAAACTCATCATCTTCAAACATTTCTTCACTTTCTATCTCAATAATCACTACATTATAGTGCGATTTTCGTCACCAATCAATGATTCAAACACCCGATCAACGTGTTCTTCAGTTTTTTTTTTTGAAGAAAACCTAGTTTAATTTCATACAAAATCTTGTTTTTTCCAGTGATTTTGATGATAATCACTCGATCCGTTTGATTAGATCGCTGATAAGTGTTTCAATCATTCAAATTTCGTCAATCGTTGAAGAAATCGGCTTCGATTCATTTAAGAAATTCTTTGATTTCATTTTTACGATCTAGGTTTTTGATTTAGTCATAGCGTTTTACGATCTTGGCGAGGGTCCGGGGGCAGCGCCCCTGGTAGCAGGGTACAAGGGGCGGCAGCCCCTGGCGGGGTCCAAGGGGCAGAGCCCCTGGCTGGGGTCGATTAAATTCCTTTAATAAAAATGCATCAGAAAATTTAATTTTCTGTAAATTGCCTCTGGAAAACTGCATTCGTATACAGCCTTTTGATCTCCTACTCCCTGGTTCAGACAATTCACAGACAAAAATATTGTCCTGTTTCAATGCGTTTTAGAGAGATAACACTTTCTTTTGTGTTTTTAGGCCATTGCGTTTTAGAATAAGACATTTTTATGTGTTTTCTGGCCATTGCGTTTTAGGAAAACACATTTTTGAAGTGTTTTTAGTCATTGCGTTTTAGGTAAAACACATTTTTAGGTGTTTTCAGTCCATTGCGTTTTAGAGAGAACACTTTCTTTTGTTTTTTTAGGCCATTGCGTTTTAGAAATGAGACATTTTTAAGTGTTTTTTGGTCATTGCGTTTTATAAATAAGACATTTATTTGTATTTTTTGTGCATTGCGTTTTAGGTAAAACAAATTTTTATGTGTTTTCAGTCCACTGCGTTTTAGAAAACAGACATTTTAAGTGTTTTCTGGCAATTGCGTTTTAGAAATAAGACATTTCTTTGTGTTTTTGGTGCATTGCATTTTAGGTAAAACACATTTTTATGTGTTTTCAGTCCATTGCGTTTTAGAAAGTACATTTTCTTTTGTGTTTATAGGCTATTGCGTTTTAGAAATAAGACATTTCTTTGTGTTTTCTGGCCATTGCGTTTTACAAATAAGACATTTTCTTTGTGTTTTTTGTGCATTGCGTTTTAGAAAAATGTATTTTTTAGGTTTTTTTTTTCCATTGTGTTTTACGCAACTGGGTTTTTTCCATTGCATTTTACGCAACTGGGTTTTTTCCATTGCGTTTTACGCAACTGGGTTTTAGAAAAAAAAATTTGAAAATATAGCAATAGTATACTCGTTTTAAAGATAAAAAAAACGCTCGTTTTTTTTTGTGCAATTTTTATAAAAAAAAATAATGTCGTATGAAAGAGTTATTAACGTTTAAAAATGGGGGGAATTGGAGGAGAGAGAAACTATTGCCTTGGATTGACTAAAATGCCCCTAAACAAACTCACACGCCTCTTTTCTTTCCTTCAATTTCCCTCATTTAATATTAGCCCTTGATTAAATAAATGGATGGTCAAGATTACTTCCTAGCCTTCTTAGCCAAATAAACTTCCTATTATATCCTAACCCTCAACTTCAAAACCCACCATCTTCAACATTTTCTTCATTTTCTATCTCAATAATCACTACATCATAGTGCGATCTTCGTCATCAATCAATGATTAAAAACCCAATCACCATGTTTTTCAACTTTTTTTTAAGAAAACCCAATTTAATTTCAGACAATTTCTCATTTTTTCCCGTGATTTTAAACCGAATCACTCGATTCGATCACTGATAAGTGTTTCTAGCATTCAAATTTTGTCAATCGTTGAAGAAATCGGCTTCGATCTGTGTAAGAAAATTTTTAATTGCGTTTTTACGATATGGGTTTTTGAATTAAGTCATTGTGTTTTACAAAGGAATGAAATTTTTTTTTTTGTGTTTTAGTCCATTGCGTTTTAGAAACAACATATTATTTGTGTTTTTAGTTCATTGCGTTTTAGAAATAACATATTTCTTTATGTTTTTTGTCCATTGCGTTTTAGAAACAAAACATTTTTTTTGTGTTTTTAGTCCATTACGTTTTAGGAAAAAAAAACATTTCTTTATATTTAGTCAATTGCGTTTTAGAAACAACATATTTCTTTGTTTTTTGTCCATTGCGTTTTAGAAACAATATATTTTTGCGTTTTTAGTCCATTGCGTTTTAGAAAAAAAAAGACATTTCTTTTTGTTTTAGTCCATTGCGTTTGAGAAAAAAAAAAACATTTCTTTTTGTTTTTCAGCCATTGCATTTTATAAACAAAACATTTCATTTGTGTTTTTTTTGTCCATTGTATTTTAGAAAAAAAATATTTTCTTTGTGTTTTTTGTCAATTGCGTTTTAGAAAAAAAAATTATTATTATTATTTTTTTTTGTCCATTGCATTTTATGCATTTGGGTTTTCGAAATTTTTTCCCGAAAATATAGTAATAGTATACTTGTTTTAAAGATTAAAAAAACATTTGTTTTTTGATACAATTTTTATAAAAAAAATAATGTCATATGAAAGAGTTATTAACGCTTAAAACAACGGATAATTAGAGGAGAGATAAACTATTATCTTTAACTAGAATACCTTTAAACAAACTCATCCGACTCTTTTTTTAGTTCAATTTCACTAAAATAGATGGTCATGATTATATACACTTTTCGTATGTTTAATTTATTTTTCTAATAAAAGAATCACTTCTCATTATTCTGTTTTATTTTTATAAAAACTAGAATTACGACCCGCCGCAATGCGGCGGGGATTCTTAAGTTATAACTAAGTCAATTTAGGACGCGCACGTTATGTTGAAACTGTCAAACGGGGAAAAATAGACGATGTAAAAACGTTCACCCACACACGCACGTTGCGTCATGTTAACTCGCAGAATTTAAAACGAAACGTAAAAACGTTAAACCAAAGACGCACGTTGCGATGTGTTAAGTCATAAAATTTAGAACGAAGTATAAAGCGAAAAATTTGCTGAAAATGAAACTATAAAGGACCAAAGTTGAAAGTTAAAAAAGTTGTGAGGATAGATTGCAAAAGGTAAAAAATTTTGTGTTAAAAGTAAAAAAACAAATAGTTTTGGATTAAAAGTAATTTATAAAATACTTTTGGGTGAAAAGTACAAAAATCAATTTTAAAAAAAAAAAAAAACCAAAGCCAAGGTTACAACAACTATATCATAATCATTTTTTCTTTGAGAAACCCCCAAAGCCAAGATTACAACACATAAGTAAAAAAATCATAGTGGTTAAATCGCAAAAAATAGAAACTTTTGAATTAGAAGTGAAACTTTAAACTTAAATTGTCAAAGATTAAAAATTTAGGGTTAAAAAGGAAACAAAGATTAAAACTTTAAGATTAAATTATCAAAGATTAAAACTTTAGGGTAAATTATCAAAGATTAAAACATTAGGATTAAAAAGGAAAATTCTATTTTTTTTTTTTTGAAAAACTCCCAAAGCTATATGTACAAGTTCTATATGCATAAAGTAGTTGGTAATTTAGATATGGAATAATAAGAACATGGATTCTTTTTCTTTGTAAGTACCTAAATTATTGCTTTTTAGGTTAAAGACAACTAATGTTATAAAATCATATTAGGTTTTAGCTAATAACAACCTATATCCCACAGCCAATTTGACATAAGCTTGAAATACATTTTTTTAATTCGTATAGCAACTCTTTATATAAACTTGTAACTAAAATAAAATTTATATTCTCTTGAAAACGATAAAGAAACAAAACTATATACTTTTTAGTTCGTTTCATTTTCAATTTTCCACCTGACTCTCTTCTTCTCTTTCCCCTTCTCTATTTCTCCCCTAAAGCACCACCACCTCCCAGAGGCCCGCGTCACCATCTCTCCCCTTCCACCTCAGCCCGTCTCACCCTCTTGAATCATGGACTCATGGCATCCCGCCCCAAACCAAACCATCCCAACTCCACTCCCCTCACCCTAAGTACAGTAATTCGGTAAATAGTTAAACTCTTTCTTATGTTTGTACTTATCCTAAAATTGACAAAAAAAAAATATCTTTTATAACTTTGTATTAAAATAATATATACATTTAACGTATACATAGAGTTGACCATTCATTTTATAGAAAGCTTGACTGAATAATGATGGGACATTGTTGGCTTGACCCCTTCAAGATGCAACTGGTTATAAAGACTTCAACAAATATCAATAAGACCAAAAATGTGAAATTTATATGTGCCAGTGCGGTTCTTACTATGGGACAAAAAAAAAATAAAAAAATAAAAATAAAAATAAAAAACATAATACTAATGTTTTTAAATTTGGATTTCCATAGCTGATTGGTTTCAAACAGTTCAGTTATTTCAGTTACTCGAATATACAATTTGATTAATGAGACAATGGAGTATAACTGCCAATTAAGTTCAAATATAGCATACACTTAATGCTACAAGCACTGAATCACCTTCCATTTTTATGCCTAGTGCTCCTCTTAGAAGTGGGTTCATTCTTCTGCAGCCAACAGAGAATTTGCATCATAAATTATACAGGAACGAGTTATTAACTAGCCGGTAAAAGATGAGGGTGTTCACAAATCGTTACTACCCAAACCGAAGCAAATCGGTTGATTTGGCTGGTTTGAGATTTATATGATCAGGAACTTGGAACCAGATATGTAATTTGTTTTTCATTTTCGGAACGTGTACTTATGTATAATAATTATGAATCACCTAAAAAATTTACAAGCTCAAGATTTTGCAAAAAAAAAAAGCCAGTTCAGACGGGCTGCTTTGGCATGCGTGTTTCAAAAGCATAGTTAGCTGTTTGGCCCAGAATTTCTGTCAAAACCCTAGCATGCATGACTGTGACTCTCTCTCTCTCTCTCTCTACATATATACACACACACACACACACATATGTGTGTGTTCATGCGCACATGTGTGTAATAGATCTGTACATTAATGCTTACCAGTGAGGATTTCAGCAGATATGATATTGAAGTATTTGTTTTGTCAACGATAGAGCATCCACTAATCACCCGTTCCCGGTGGTAATAATCAAATACACAATATAAACTGTAATTATAGCATGAGTCCCAGATTCTGGTAGCAGAACTACTGTTGCACCTAACATTTGAATGTTAAACATGACAATTATATTAACACATGATTAAACAATAACCACCATGAAATCGATCACATATATCACATTATCATTTGTAAAGAGATTGTATATGATTAGCATTATTAGAAAGGTTTTACCCTTCTAATTTTACCCCATAAAACTGTGACATGTCACTGAGGGTAATTTCATCTTTCAAGGGTAAAGGGTCATTTCACAGACATTGTGACTTAATGGCACAAAATGAGTTGAATAGAAGTTGGTCAGCCTGCGAGCAAAGGGTGAAAGGCAAAGGCCTAAATATACAAACTACTAATTTCAAGAATAAACTAAAAAATGTCGTAAATGCATATATACATTGACTGACCTACAAATGTCATCCTGCAAGTTCACTTATTGGTGGACGATCCATCACACCAGATGCAGCTATTGCGTTTCTTTGTAATTGAGGGTCAATATCAGGCAATTTGGGAATCTAAATTTTATAAGAAAAAAATGTTTATTAAGAAAAAAAGACAAGCTGAGCCTGATGCATAATGTCATTCTCTGGAACTGTAAAAATGTACCTGTGCCAACACATCGATCGTTCTACGTAGCAAGCGAGCTAAATCTCCTTCATCCATTGCACAATCCATCATCATTTCCCTCCAGGTCAGACCAGATGCCCATGCTTCTACCATACCAGAAAACTGGCTATCTAAACAGCAAGGTATCTGTATTCGAATGCATAAAAAATTTTTTTTTTTTTTTGTAATAATATAGGTTTATATAATCATATCTAGCATACAAATTGGTTATATACAAAGCACCTGTTTTGGCCCGTTACGGACTAACCTTTACATCATGCTTTTCTTGAAGTTGTAAGAGCGATCTTCTCTGGTCGTCTAGAAAGTTGATTACTTCTAAAACGGTGCTAGAAGGTTCATAAATATAACTGCAAGGAGCAAAGTATATGAACTCACTGCAACTTAGAGAAGTTGTTGACAATTAAAAATCAATGAGTATATTTCAAATATTGTCCTTTATGTTTATACCAAATTTCAAAGATTGTCCTTTGCCTTTAAAATTGATGGGATTCATACTTCATGTTTCCAAATCTTGCACGTTAAGTCCTTTGGCCCTAACCCAGTTAATTTTTTTCGTTAAGTCAGATCATGTTGACCTCATGTGAGGGTAATACTGTCTTTTCTCATCCTAATGCATAAATCCAATCACCACACCACACCACACCTCTCTTTCTCTCTCTCTCTCTCTCTCTCTCTCTCTCTCTCTCTCTCTCTCTCTCTCTCTTACGGATAAAATTAACTAGGTCAAGACTAAAGGACGTAATGTGCACGATTTGAAAACATAAAGTACAAATCCCGTTAGTTTTAAAGGAAAAGGACAATTTTTGAAATTTCGTATAAACATAAAGGACAATTTTTGTAATTTACTCAAAATCAATTAAACGACTAATATAAGTATAGATTAAATATAATGTACCTGTTATTTTTGGAAGGTCTCACCTTGATTCCTTCAGAAACAATGCTTCCACACACAGCAGCTAACTGTGGCGGTTTAAGATTAAACAAAATTTTATTTCTAAGAACCATTGCAATCCATAGCTCGTTTTCGCCTCGAAGAGCAGCAGCGGTTTCACCAAGAGGAAATATCACATGGGTATTAATATCTAAAGCCCTTATCTCATGTATCACATTGCTCACCTGTCAGAAGTAGTTACCGTCATCATAAAAAGTTAAAAACTACTTTTAGGAAATTGTTATCATCATAAAAAGTTAAAAACTACGGTAGGAAATTGTTATTTTCAGATTACCTGCGTAAACTCCTTCCAGCCAGATGGTTCAATCTGCTCTAAACGAGTCATTAAACGATTTGATCTAGCTTTAAGCCGTTGGATCTTTTCCTCGGTGAACCTAGCCACATCCACTATTTTTTTATATTCTTTAAAGCCTTCTGTTTTAGCTATTTTTTTCTTCAATTGAGAAACTTTGTTTCTCTGATTCTTGTAAGATTCTACTGCATCGTAGTATGCTTGCGAATATTGCACAACCTAACCAACAAAACGAAGTAGAATATTCATATACAGACAAAAACTTTAATCCAGTCTCAAATAAGAATTATTAGTCAAACATAATGGTCCAAATGATTCTTAGGGAGTGTTAAGATGTGGCAGTTGCGATAATCAGTTTTTTCAGATGCCTGTATGCTGCTTCTCAAGGCCTGTAAAACGAACCGAATGTTCATGAACTTGTTCTGCAGGAAGTTCGTTTATTTAATAAACGAACGAACATGAATAAATTTTTTTGTTCATTTAGTTAAACGAACAAACATAAACACATGTTTTGTTCGTTTATTTAAATTTTAATATATATACAAAAGTAGTTATATTTATATAAATATAAACAAAAAAGTGGCTTTATAACTACTTATACAAATATAAATAAGAGTGAATTGCAAGAATTGTCCTTTATCTTTATGCTCCTTTACAGGCGGTGTCCTTTATGTTTAAAAAATGACGAGTTTTGTCCTTTATATTTCAACCTCAAGCACGTTTTACCCTTTGGGCCTAACCCAGTTTGTTTTCTCAGTTAAATGTGACCACATGCAGGTCACATGAGGGTAGTTGTGTCATTTAACGTACCCCTGAGCATTTCCCCCCAATTTAAAGAACCCCAAACCCTAATTCTTCATATTTCCCCCAAAATCGATTATCATCAAGAACTACCAAACATCGTAAGTTGAAATCTTTCCCCAAATTGAGGATTGTTCACAACCTTTCTTATTAATCCGTTGTTTTAAAAAATCAGGATGAAATCATAGCTCATCTGGAGCCTGGACGGCTTCCATCAACGGTTGATCCAGATGCAGTGCAGCCACCCGACAAGGGTAAACGGCCACCTAACTGTCCGGTTCGAATCAGTGCTTGGAAGCTTGTGAAACTGGATTCAACTGAAGCCATGAAAGCAGGAGCTAAGTCTCGAACCTCCTCTTCTGTTCTTCGTCCTGTAGGGTCTAAACCCAATCAATACGACCCCGATCATTTATCCAGCAACAATGTGAGCATAAAAAGCAGCCCGAACAGTACCCACCACCGGTTTCATGACTCGAAAAGCTCGTATCTGCCTAGTCGAGCTAGCCGTGATGATACCGAAACTTGTGCTCATAGTGTCGTTAGTAATTTGAGTAGCCCAGTTCCCGTGCAGGATCATTTTAACCCGATATACCAGTCATCCGGGAACCAGTCTCCTTGGTCTAACGAGCCCGCACCCGTGCCGGTTCCTGTACCTGCACCCGCACCAGCACCGCCACCGGTTAGGTTATCACAGGTTCCTAGGAGAAACATGGCTGGCAACGAGGGTACGCGATCGTCATCTGTGTATTGGGATCAAGAAGCTGGCCGGTTTGTGTCTGCTGCTACGGTGAAGACGGGGGGTGGTGGGTCTACCTCGCAATGTTTGGCAGTTCTTGATGATAATCAATTTGGGGAAATGAGAGGAATTAGAGTTTGGGGTTCTTTAAATTTGGGGGAAATGCTCAGGGTACATTAAATGACACAACTACCCTCATGTGACCTGCATGTGGTCACATTTAACTGAGAAAACAAACTGGGTTAGGCCCAAAGGGTAAAACGTGCTTGATTTTTAAACATAAAGGACAAAACTCTTCAATTTTAAACATAAAGGACACCGCCTGTAAAGGGGCATAAAGATAAAGGACAATTCTTGCAATTCACTCTATAAATAATTAGTAATTAGGCTTTCTAGTAATAAAAATAAGCTTTACAATGGAACTTATCGTAGTTAATCACTAATTTACATATAAAAACTAGTTTAGGTTCGTTTGTCGTCGTTTATTTTGGTCATTTATGTTCAATTATGTTAATTTGTGTTCGTTGATGCTTCTTAAATTATATTCGTTTAAGTTTGTTTGTTTATGTCCATTTACACTCATGAACTGTTTGTTTAGTTCAAACGAACGAACACAAACATGCCCATTTTCTTGATGAACTAACTTGAACACAAAAAGTTGTTCGATTATATGTTCTTGTTCGGTTAAAGTTAAAGCCTCGGTTCGTTTACAGACATATTTCTCATTATCTAGAGGTCAAATAATCAGTTTCATGCCAGTTAGTCAGCTACAACAGAACTGATGTCTCTATTCTTTATTTTATCATAATCACAAATCACTTTCAAATCACACATCCAAACACCTCCTTAGACACTTAACGATATCTTCCATCATGATATATTGGCTAGAAGTAGTTTTGTAAATATCATAATCTTCAAAACATATAAATGAAAACAAAAAACAGTGATTATTATTCATTACCTCGTTATCCTCAGAAAGACTGCTTAAAACCGGCACATTTAAACTCCATGACCATGTCTCTAACGACCCTTCCATACACCAAATAGCTCCAAGTTCGGTGTGACTAAGCTTCTGCCACTGCATCTCCATCTTTTCAAGATGGGCGGCCATGATTTCCCGAGGTAAAGCATCACCGTTATTCAAAGCAGTATTGGGGAAACCCGCTCTATACACCGTCTTAATACACCTCTCCGTGAAAAGATACCATGTGTTATCGGAACCAAGAGCCACATAATAAGATGGCCTTGTAGTAAGTTGACTTTCAAGGTCAACACCATCTACAGATATTATTTTTATAGCAAAAGAATCGTTCTCAACAACCTGTATGTAGCAAAGCAATGTGATTTTAATAAATTACTTTTAGTAACAAGTTTTTTAACACATTAAAAAACACAGAGTAAACTACACAGATGGTCCTGTGGTTTATCAAAATTTTGGATTTGGTCCCTAGCTTTTCAAAAGTACATGGATGGTCCCTGTGGTTTGCACTTTGTAACGCATTTAGTCCCCAACTTTGGCAAAAGTCACATGGATGGTCCCTGTGGTTTTTACTTTGTAACGCATTTAATCCCTAACTTGGACATGCTGAAACCTTTAGATTTGTAAGCTAGGGACTAAATGCTGAAACCTTTACAAAGTGCAAACCGCAGGGGACCATCTGTGTACTTTTCAAAAGCTAGTGACCAAATTCAAAATTTTGATAAACCACAAGAACCATCCGTGTACTTTACTCTTAAAAAACACAAACAATGCAAGGACACGTATGACGTACCATATTTTTAAGTTTTGAACCATGCATAGAATCAACATCGCCTAAATAAACAACAGGGACCAAATGTTTAGTCCCAGCATTATCATGATAATGCAAACACAAAAAAGGTAAATGTCCGTTATCCAATGTTTGCAGCAACGGTCTCAAAGAAGACATTCTTTCCATTTCCATTCTTCTACGCAGCTCTGTTCGAACACGTTTTTCTGCCTACAAGTAGAAATACAATTGTTTACGATAACTAATAAAACGAACAGATCTTGTCATTTGTCAATATCTTTTCGATGATGATAATATCACAATACTTACTCTGAGCTCTTCCTGCAAATCTGCCATTTCTTTGTATGCTGATTTCGATAAAATACTCTTGCTCTTCCTGTCAATAGCTTCATCACTAATTTCAGAAGTCAAAATCCGAATCTCGTCTTGTATCTTATTAAGTTCATCTTGAGCAGCAAGCATAACGTTACTCCCAACGTAATTTCCGAAACTCTGCTCAACTAACTTTCTTGCTTCCTCTAGGGTTCGTCCTGTTCTAGAAACAACCGTACCATCTCCTTCATTCGGTATCTGAGTAACTTTTGCACCCTGCCTACCAGAACTCTTGATTAGTAAACGAATTGAAATTAGTTAATTGCCGCCAAAAAGTAACGATAGTTTGGCATATTACCGCAAGAAGATTGAGAACCATTCCATACGAAGCAGTAAACTGCGAAACAAGCGGTTGTAACCCAGCTAAAAGAAGTTTACAACATTCTTCAGCTCCTTCATACGGAGTCTGAACAACAACCGCATGGCCCGTTTTATCTATGCCTCTTCGCCCAGCCCGGCCCGCCATTTGAAGCAGCTCGTTGGTGGTTAACTGGATCCGCCCACTTTCACTCCTCTTGCTGAGTGATGAAATCACAGCCGTCCGTGCAGGCATGTTGATCCCAGCCGCAAGTGTTTCGGTAGCGAAAACGACTTTAACAAGTCCTTTCTGAAACAATTCTTCTATAAAAGACTTCCAAAGAGGTAAACAGCCGGCATGGTGAGCTGCAACGCCTCTAAGTATCCCTTTCACGGCTGATTCCCTAACGGCGTCTGGATACTTGAGTCTGAACCGTTTTAAGGCCAGATCAACTTCGCTCATTTCGCACTCGTCTAAAAGCTTGCAGTCTTCGAGATACTGAACTGCCACATCACACCCTTTTCGGCTAAAGATAAACCACACTGCAGGCAGCATATCCCTTGTTTTAAGGTGACATAATGTATCTATAACTTGCGGAACCTAAAAAATTACAAAGTTGTTGAAGATTATGTTGGTTAAATAGTAAAGATTAAAATGCCATTTTCATCCCTGAGTTCGGCCAGTTTTGCGACTTTCGTCCAAAGGTTTGTTTTTTCCGCATCTGGATCCAAAAGGTTTAAAATATTGTCATTTTCATCCGGCTTGTTAACTCCATTCCTTTTTTTCGTTAAGTCAGGGGTATTTCTGTCTTTTTTTGTTAACTTAAAGGGCAATCAACAAGCATTTAGCATAATGTACATGAAGTGAAAAGACCAAATTGCCCTTTAAGTTAACAAAAAAGAAGAAAATACCCCTGACTTGACGGAGAAAAATGAATGGAGTTAACAAGCCGGATGAAAATGGCAATATTTCAAATCTTATGGATCTAGTTGCGAAAAAATAAACCTTTGGATGAAAGTCGCAAAACTGGCCAAACCTCTAGGACGAAAATGGCATTTTACTCAATAGTAAAATTTCAAATAGTTTGTACCTGTGAACGCCGAATGTTGCTTTTGTCATTCTTTGAAGAAGGTGATACATCGTTTTCATACTTTCTTGAGTTCCTCCTTCTCGGCCGTTCTTCCTCGTATGACGTGCCTCCCAAGGAATTAAGTTGCAGATAATTGGTTGATAACTTCCTATTCATGCCGGTTCCCGTTTCATTGAGAAGGGGAAGCAAAGCTGATTTGGTAGAAAAGTGCCAATTTAAAGGAACCGGACGTTTTGTTGATGTTACTAGCTCGGTTTTTCCATGAATCTAGAACACACAAACCCAAAAATTAAACATGATTTCAAAATGTGGGATGTTATTGTAAATAGAGAAATGAGTAAAGTACACGGATGGTCCCTTGGTTAACCAAAATTTTGGATTTAGTGCTAGCTTTTTTAAAGTATATGGATGGTGCGGTTTGAACTTTGTAACGCATTTAGTCCCCAACTTTTTCCAAAAGTAGATGGATGGTCCCTATGGTATGCCCTTTGTAACGCATTTAGTCACTAAACGTTGGGGACTAAATGCGTTACAAAGTTCAAACCTCAGGGACCATCCGTGTACTTTTGACAAAAGTTGGGGACTAAATGCGTTACAAAGCCACATGGACCATTCGTGTACTTTACTCTAGAGAAATATACCTGATTAATCCAACCAGATAACTCATCTGGATTTGCTACTGTAGCTGACAAGCATATAAGCTGAACTTCTTTTGGACAATATATAACCTATAAAATGCGTACTTACACAAAGTTAGACTACACCAACGGTTCAAAGATTTAACAAACTTAGGGCAGTGAGAAAACGCACTATCTCTTCCCAGACTGTACCCCGCGATATGTCACTAAGATAGTGTACTTCATCCAGAACAATCACATCAACGTTGAAAAGTCCACTTTCCGATGACATAATTCCGACACTGCATTTAAAACGATAGGTAATGTGTGTAGTTTGCATACCTGGGCAAGCGCTTATTTCGAGGAAATAGAAATACGAAGAACTTACACAGTACACACCTCTGATATAACATGTTCCGAAGGATCTCAGTGGTCATAATTAGAACCGGTGCGTCCCTGTTAATGGCAGAATCTCCAGTGAGAAGACCAACATTGTCTTCACCAAATGCATCACTGTAAAACCAAGAACCAAATGTGTTATCTAAATTTCTAATATAGTTTTTGTTTAGATGTATGGATGCTAGATACCAAAACTCGCGGAATTTCTGATTAGATAGTGCCTTGAGAGGAGTAGTATAGAACAATCTTTTCCCTCTAGCTACTGTAGCAACAGCTGCAGCTTCAGCAATCAGAGTTTTACCCGCACTTGTGGGTGCCGAAACTACAACTGAAGAACCTCTCAGAAAAGCTTGAATTGCTAACCGCTGCAAAAAGTCAAAGTTAACATTAGCAAGCTTCAGACATCATTAGGGATGTAAACGAACCAACACGAACCGGATGAGGCGTCGTCCATGTTCGTTCGTTAAGCTTTTATTGGACAAACAATAATCGAACGAAATTTTGTGTCCGTTTGTTAAGTAAATGATTTTGTTCGTGTTCATTTGTTAATTTCATAAACAGACACAAATGAAGATATAGATATCATAAAAAATAATAAAAATGAACATTCTTAATCTCATGTAATAGAAATTAAATTTTATAAGAACTTTTAGTTTCAATAAACTAATAATTAAAAAAAATAAAAATATAAGAAGTTTAATTGTTAGGGTAATAAACTAAAAGTTAAAAAATAAAAAATATATATATAAAAAAAAACCTCTAATAATAGAACTTTGAGCTTAAACAAACAAACATGACCGAACAAACATTAATGAAGATAAACAAACATATATCCGAACGTTCATGAAAACAATTGAACGAACACGACCTCTGTTCATTTTCGTTCATTTACTCGAATGGAATTCTGCATTCATGTCCGTTCATTTATTTAACGAACACAAACTTAAACAAACTTCCAACTGAACGCTCATAAGATAGTGTTAGGATAACCAATTCTGCAACTATATTTGGCAAATCTATTCTAATTCTAACTGTTTAAAAAACCACATATGAAATCAGTAACAGCAGTTTACAACAAAACCTATTCCTAGGGTTCCAATCACCAAAACTTATGCAAACATAAACATCAATTATCATACACTGAATATGAAATTTCAAAGTGTGCAAGAACAAAATCAACCTGAAACTTATCAATCCTGAAGTTATAAACCGAAGAAAGCTCATCAACATCCAAAATTCCATCACCATACTCTCTCACATCATTCCGAATCCTCTCAATCCTCTGCCACTTAAACTCCTCAAACCTAGATTGTTCTACAACAACAACATTCTCATCACTCTCAGCCTCAACCTCATCGTCACTATCCGCCTCAATCGCCTCACTAAACTCCGCATCCACTTCGTACTCTGCCGCTGCTTCCTCATCGTCTTCTTCGTCATCTTCTTCCGTATCCGAAACCACCGGAGACTCGCCTACTGGCAGATTCGATCTCGGTAGCTTGTAACTGCACCGAACATTGAAGTGAAAATTGCAGTGGTGGAGAGGTTGAAAGGATCTGTGGAAAGTGAAAGGGAGGATGTTTGGAGAGTGAGATTTGAGGTTGAAGTAATAATGGTGGAGAGAGATTTGAAAATTAGGGTTTTGAAGGGGGGAGATTGAAGAAGATGAAGAAGGAGATGAGAGTATGTTGTTCATGGCGGGATGGATGAGGTTGTGGCGTACGGTTGTGTACAACAATAACATTTGGGTTGGAGCTACTGGTCATTCATACGACGTCGTTGGAATATTCTTTTTTAACATAATAATCACTAGTTTTTTTATGTCGCGCCTTGTAGCGAAACAAAGCAAATGATAATATAAAAGAAACGTAGTTTAAAAATAAAGCATGTTATTTAGAAAGTCAAACCGGTTTAGTTTATTATTGTACTGTTTTATGATACACAATAAATACTTTATTTAGAATACAACTTCGTTTTTAACAAAACTTATAACAGAATGTCGGGAAAAAATCAAGCACAACTACATAATTAAGTTTTTAGAAAAAAGTTATAAATGTAAATTATTAAAGAATATCAAATTAATCGAAAATTAATATTTTCTAAAAAATAATTAGTAAAAAATGGTATATGAAATATATGGTTTTAGAAAAGGAGGGAAAATAAAAAATATGTTATTATAATATATAAAATAAAAGAAAAACAAAAACCTATATATTATTACAAAAAAAAAAATATTATTCATCGTCTTTCGTCAACAATATTTATATAATTTCTTTCTTATTAGATAGTTACTTGTAACATTATCATTATCAGGGATGAGTATTTGGTATCGGGTACCGGTACCGTACCAAACCGTATCGGATATATTCGGTACTGATACCAATTTTTTTCATTTTTTAGTATCAGTACCGGTATTTACGGGTAAAACACCGGTAAGTACCGGTACCGAACCGGTGTATTCGGTAATGGTACCATACCAGTACCCACTCTTTCCGTTTTTCGGTACCGGTTCGGTACCGAACGGGTACTGTGCTCATCCCTAAACATTGTTATCACTGGTCCGGGTCATGCGGACAAGTTTTTACTAAGATTTTTTTAGAGAACGCGATCTATATATTCTATCTAAAAAAACTAGCAAATCATCAAAATTGACTTAACAACTAATGAAACGATTTGTTAGTTACTGATTATGTTATTCACGTATTTTCTATTGTTCATGTGTCGTCATCATCAAACTAGATATAGTCTTCAAGTCCAAGTTTGGGTTTACTTCGCTGCCGGATCAGCCCAGGTTCTAGTTTATTTCGCTACAGAAAGCCCATGTTTGGACGAGTTTGGGCCGGGTCAAAATTCTGCATGTCTGAGCTAATCAGATGGCCATTGAAGCAGGTACGGTTCAGTTTAATTGGCTACTCCTTAAAACAACCATTTTCGGGCCAGTCTGATGCTGCATTATTGACCGCATTATGGTCATGGGTGCACCGACAATCTAAAAGGGTATTATCAACGCAAGTCCCTTTGATATATTGGTACCAACTGGCTTCACATGGGCTTGGTGTCTTTGGGTTGGGTGCATATGAGGTGGTTCCAAGATTTCACTACCTTCTTAGCAATGAGTTACTACAAGCAGTTTCAAAACATGCGACGGGATCTCCATGGGCCTTTTCGTTTTGGGTTGGGATCCAATGTGTACTTATTGGTTACGGTGCATATGGGAAAAATGCCTAGATAGATCGCCTTCCGCTACTTAGAAAGACTGTAATTTTTGTAAACGCTTTTGGTTAGGTGCTTATGTGTGTACGACACAAGGTAAATTTAGGTTCTTTTGTACGGGGTTGTATGGTTTCTTATTTTCTGGTCTCCAAAGCATGTATTGGGGATGATACGAGGGAATGCCCCTTTGAAGGTGTATTTTTTTCATTGGGTTTTATACAGTTTGTCAGGTGATGTCCTTTATCCAAACAAAAACTAGATATAGTGACTTGAATGTAGTGACAGGTCAAAACACACAGAACAAAAATGTAAATTACACACAGAACAAAAATGCATAAAGTATTTATACCAAATGTATAAAAGCTTTTGTAAAACGTCTTAAAGTATCTTAGAATTAAATAAAAATTATCATCTTATCCTATAAAGATGTATAGTATTGGATAATATAAGTTATTGTCTTTTTTAACAACCAAACCAAAACAAAGCAAAGATACCAACCACCACAAGAAACCCATACGAAAAAAACTTTACAAGACATCTAAACTACACCAGCTAACAAAGGACAAAACTTGCACCTTGGATTGTTTCAACATCCACTATAACGTGGTCTCTTAGATGTTCTCCACTACCTTGTAGACTAACGAGTTTGCCCAAACACCTTATCAATGCGGTAGAGCCACACCCTCCAAAACATCATGAGGAAGATAGAATATACTACCTCTTGTGTCTCGCAAATGAAAGAAGATATTCAAAAATTGACTAAACAAAACATATATCACCAAGATTCTTTGCAAATACGCAGGACCTTGTTAAAAGACAATCAGGTTAAGATGAGATATGTCCAATTGAACTGCATTTTTCACAAAAGCACTCCCTACAACAACTTTCAGGAAACACATTCATGTAAATGAACCGAACGTTCAGCGAACAGTTCGTGAACCGTTTGGCGGGAAGTTCGTTTATGTTCGTTCGTTTAGTAAATGAACGAACACGAACAAGATTTCGTTTGTTAAGTTAAACGAACGAACATGAACAGAGGTTGTGTTCGTTCATTTATGTTCGTGAACGTTCGGTAATGTGTTCATTTATGTTCGTGAGCGTTCGGTAACGAGTTCATTTATGTTTGCTCGTTAATATTTATTTGTGTTAGTTCGATTAAAGGTTTTTATATGTTGTATTTTGTTTTATTATTTCTAGTTTTTAAAATTTTGAAACCCTAGTTATCTTATATGACTCTCACAACATCCCTCATTTCACTATTTCAATTTTCGTTTGTGTTAAAGCTTGACAAACTCTTAATTTTGTGTTTATCATGTTTTTGGTAATCACGCCAACTGTGTTCGGATAATTATGTTAAGTGTTTATTTATTTTATGGATTCTTCGTAATGTTTGTGATGAAAATGCAGATTTTATTCTAAAATAAATATTATGTTCATAAATGTCGTTTGTGTTCATTTATGTTCATGAACATTTGTTAGAGTTCATTAGCATATGGTAAGTGTTAGAGTTCATTAGCATTTGGTAGAGTTCATGAACATGTTCGTTTCCTTAATGAATGAACACGAACAAGAAATCTCGTTAGGTAAGTGAAGGGGTATGGTCCCAAAAAGTCGCGCAAACCTCCTCTCAGGTTGCGCGTGAGACCATACTCCTTATTTTAGTAAACTTATTAATAAGATCCTCGCGCGCCACAGTTCACGTTCTGATCTACCCCGCGCGAGGCACGGCCCTCAAGAGGCTCAGATATCAGCACTTAGCATGAAACAATGGAACAAATAAGCATACTAACCCCGCGCGGGTTAGTTGCTGTCCAACAAGAACCACACAGTAGGGAAGCGCATGGCTACCTACAGTGGTACACAAGGTACAAGTGGCAGTAAAAGGAGCCAATGAGCGTCCAGCAGGCTCTGGTCAATCGTGCGCCACGATCGCCTGACAAGAAGTACACAAGGACGTCTACGTGGCACCAATCAGAGGACGGAGACAACTGTCCCACGATCTCCACTTGTCTGCTGATGACAGAAGGACAACAAGGCCGACAACAATGACACGTGGCTCCAATCAAGGTGCGCCAGCACCGAGGAGCGTCTAGAAGCCACTAAGCGGTCGACGCCAGTGAGACAAAGAGCATATCCGTTTTGTTGTCCGCTTCCGGCCCAAGGCCCATCAGCCCATAACCCCTTACACCTCTCCGGCTATAAATAGAGACCTCATTCCACAGGTTAAACATTCTGTTCCCTCTACTCTCACTCTTAGCACTTAATTACTCTCAAAGCAGTCGCTTATTCTCACGCCGGAGCCTGGTTAAGAGGGAAACCCCCACATTCCCCTCTTAACGAGTAACGGTGTTCTGTTTTGCAGGATCGATTATCAAGTCGGAGCTCAAATATCCATAAGAAGATTAACCATTATGAAAGGAACATAAACCAATCTTAATTAGCTCCCTAATTAGATCAGTATCTCTTCATTGGCGCCCACCCATTTTTTCTATAACCACCCTCATCTTCTTTTATTTGAGCCTTTGACATCTTTTTCATCCTTCGACTATGGCTGGTCAAGGAACCATTCCGGAGTTCGGTTTCGGAACCAACTCTAACACGGCGTTGGGTGAAGGAATCCAAAACTTCCAAGCCCAACAAATCGAAGAAATCGGCGAAGTTGAAATCACCAATACTGGGGGTCCGCGCGGGAGCATCACCCGCATCACCCAAGTGGTCACCCTAGGGAACAACGGAGAAGGACCTTCGAACACAGCGCCAGCTCAAAATGTATCTGCATTACTAGGCTTACCAGAAGGCGAAACCCCAGCCTCGTGGTATGCCAAGAACATCGCCACCATCAATGCAGCATACCAATCGCTGATCGCTCAGCAAGCAGTTTTGACGGCAGAACCGTCCTTGGTCACCCCTCAGAGTCAGGGGGTGCGCCAAATGCCCCCGCCAGCCAATCTACAAGGCAGAATCAACAAGCCTCCCCCTACAAGACGTTTAAGCGTACAAGACACGCGCGATACAAGAGGGGAAACGGATAGTTACTACGACTATCCGTCGAACCTTCAACGAGGCCCTGTTCACAGCCGGCTCACGCCGCGCAACATGAACAACGAATGGGAAGAAACGGACCCGTATGATCCCACATGGGAAGGTGACGAGGAATCGTCAGTCTTTAATCGTTTACCAAAAAACCATGAGTACTACAAGCCAAGACAACACATTGGCTACACAGAAGAAGCTGAAAGAGATTTCCGCCTGGCATACCGACCAGCGGAAGCTGCGGAGCACTCCAAGTTTATCCCGAAAATTGCACTCGCGCCGCTTTCACGAGAGAAGCTACCCCCGACTGTCGGGAAATTCAATGGATTGACTGATCCAGACGATCACGTCAGAACATTCACGAGTGTGGGCTGCATGGGAGGTTGGAACATGCCCATGTGGTGCCACCTGTTCATTCAAACTCTTACCGGGGCGGCTCGCGCCTGGTTTGACAGCCTTCCGCCTGGGAATATTAAATCATGGACAGATTTCAAGACGCAATTCTTGAGCTACTTTAGCCAACAACGTCGCTACCAACGCGACACAGCCGAAGTAGAAAATATTTGGCGAAGAGATGGTGAAGGTCTGAAGGACTTCATCACGCGTTTTAACAAAGAATGTCTGGAAATAGGCGGCGTCAGTGAGCAACTCATGCGCTGTCACTTCAAGAAGGCCATACGCTGCGATAGTCTCATTAGAACCATCACAGGCAAAGATGGAATGCCAAAGGAGTGGGATAAACTAATGGAAGCCGCAAAAATCGTCGCGCAAACTGAGGAGTCCCTTGCTGGTGGAAAGGGCTACTACTCTGAAGATCGATTCTCAAGAGGAAATACGCGCGACAACAACAACAAGCGTAACAAATACAAGAGTAATGACTGGAAGTCTGAGAGACCAAGAGGCCGCAACGACAGGCCGCGCTACAGAGAAGATGCGCGAGAAACGATTGACCGAATTGGTTACAAGAAGGCGGTCAGAGACGACAATCGTGACAAACACTGGACTCCGCTCACAAAAACACCAAAAGAGGTGTTGATGACGGAGAACCATGATTTCAAGGCTCCCAGGCCTATGACAAACAAGAAAGGGCAAGACCCCAACTTGTACTGCGATTTTCACAAAGATTCAGGGCATTTGACCGATGACTGTTATAGTTTGCGCCAGGAGATTGAGAGAGCGCTCAAAAGCGGCAAGCTAAGCCATTTGGTGAAGAATGTACGCAAGGAAACCCGTCAACTCCAGCGCCACGACGAAGGGAACCACAAAAAGGTCCGACGACTAGAGACTCACATGGTCAACGGACCCAGGTATAGCGCGAAAGAGAAAGGCAAACGCCCCTATGAACCTTCTTGGCAAGAGCAGCAGGTTATATTTCCGGTAGTGCGCGGCGGACCTCGCGCCACACGTCCCGTCGTCATTACCGGTATAATCGGGCATTATGAAACTGACTACATATTCATCGACCCGGGAAGTACAGCCGACATCATTTACGAACAGTGTTTCAATCAGTTGGATGAGGAGGATAAAGCGAGACTCGAGCCGGTCGATTATCCTTTGTCTGGATTTTGCAACGAGATGGTTTTTCCACTCGGCCAGATCAGTTTCCCCGTCACGTTTTCTGACGGGAAACATTCAAGAACGACAAATGTGAATTTCATGGTGATGCCGGTAAAATCAAGGCATGATGTGCTAATTGGGAGGGAAACCCAGGGCGAGTTAAACATGGTAACCTCAACGCCCCATTCTGCAATAGGGTTCCCAACCAAAACAGGAGTGGCAATCATCTATGCGAAGAAGGAAGTGATGTCAACCGACGAAATGCGCCCCACGAAAGCGGCGAAGGTCTCCACGACCGAGCCAGAAAAATGGGTCCTAAACCGCAAATACCCAGAGCAGACTGTGACAATTGGCCACGCCATTTCGTCAGACATCAGAACACGTCTAAAGCAACTGCTGTTTTGAAACATGGATATATTTGCCTGGACCCCGGCAGACATGACCGGTGTCCCGCGCAACATAACCGAGCATTGCTTAAACACGTACCCCTCTGTAGAACCGAAGGTCCAAAGAAGGCGCAGCCTAGGAGCAGATAAGACAAAAGCAATGAATGAGCAAGTATGTGAGCTGCTCAAGGCTGGGATCTTGCGAGAGGTAAGATATCAAAGCTGGGTTGCGAACCCAGTGATGGTTGAAAAGTCAAATGGCGGATGGCGCATGTGCGTAGACTACACCGATCTCAACAAGGCGTGCCCAAAGGATTGCTATTCCTTGCCCGAGATCGACAAAAAAATTGACTCCCTCGCACCTTACAGATGGAAATGCTTTTTGGATTGCTACAAAGGGTACCATCAAGTGCAGATGAAACTCGAAGATGAAGACAAGACAGCCTTCAGGACTGATCTTGGAATCTTCTGCTACACAAAGATGCCGTTTGGTTTAAAGAATGCAGGCGCAACATACCAACGCCTGATGGATAAGACCTTTGCAGGAGACATCGGAAAGCATATTGAGGTTTACATCGATGATCTAGTGGTTAAGAGTCCCGAGGAGGACCAAATGTTGAAAGACATCGAGAAGACGTTTAACTCATTGCGCAGCGTTAATATGAAGCTAAATCCCGCCAAATGCTCGTTTGGTATGGAAGAAGGGAAATTTCTAGGCTTCATTGTTACAAACGGCGGTTTCAAGGTGAACCCGGAGAAAGTACAAGCCATTGAGCGAATGCCCTCACCGCGAAACATCAAGGAAATGCAACGACTGGCCGGCCGGCTGGCCGCGCTTAATCGTTTTCTCTCCAACCACGCCGCAAAGTCGTATCCCTTCATCAGTACGTTGCGCAACTGCGTGAAGAAACAGGAGTTCAAGTGGACACCGGAAGCAGAAACAGCTTTTCAACAGATGAAAGCGTGTCTAATTGAACTCCCTACCCTGACGGCACCGTTTGAAAAAGAGCCCCTCGTACTGTACTTGTCCTCCTCGGATAAGGCAGTAGGGTCAGTATTGTTGGTCGACAGAAACGGAGTGCAAACTCCGATCTATTATGTCAGCAGGGTACTCACAGACCCAGAAACAAGATACTCCACAATGGAAAAGCTGGTTCTTGCGCTTCTGCACGCCTCTCGAAGGCTGCGCCGATACTTCACAGGCCATGTGATAACTGTGCTTACAAACTTCCACATCGGCACTATACTGCAAAAGCCTGAGACATCAGGCAGGTTGGCAAAATGGGCCATTGAACTAGGAGGCCATAACATCTTGTACAGGCCACGACCAGCCATTAAGGGTCAGGTCCTAGCCGACTTCATCACAGAAGTGCCGGCCGATAAAATCAAGGAGTGCGAGCTGATAGAGACTCCCGAGAAAGATGCAACAGATGAAACTTGGATGCTTTACACCGACGGGGCATCAAATGAAGATGGCGCGGGAGCAGGATTGCGCCTAGTGAGCCCAGAGAATCACGAGTTTACTTACGCCATTAAGTTGGACTTCAAAAACACCAACAACGAGGCTGAGTACGAAGCATTTCTGGCAGGCTTACGCCTCGCCATCAAAATGGGAGCCAAAAGCTTGCGCGCACATGTTGACTCACTCCTGATAGCCAGTCAAGTAAATGGCATATACGACGCGAAGGGAGAAGTCATGGCTTTGTATCTGGAACAAGCGAAAGAATTGCTCCAACAATTCAAATCTCACAAGGTTATACACATCAATCGCTCCGAAAACAAGCCAGCTGATGCCTTGAGCAAGCTTGCCTCGACTTCCTTTCAACATCTTGCCAAAGATGTAAGGATAGAGGTACTCAAGAATCCATCGGTGCTGCTGCGACAAGTGAACGTGATCGAAACCGGCCAACCTTCATGGATGACCCCGATAATCCAGTACTTGCAAGAAGGGGTACTCCCTGAAAACAAAGCGGAAGCGAGGAAGATCCAAAACAAAGCCCTACACTATGAAATGAACGGCGGTATTTTGTACCGAAAATCCTTCCTGGGGCCACTACTGCGCTGTGTGGACCCCCAGGATGCGAACTACCTGATAAGGGAGATCCATGAGGGGATCTGCGGCATTCACTCCGGACCACGGATGGTTGTCGCGAAGATCATGAGCGCCGGTTACTACTGGCCTGGTATGCATGTCGACGCACTGAAGGAGATCCGCAAATGTGACTCTTGTCAGAGGCATTCTCCAAAAACACTGCGCCCCAAGAACGATCTTATCCCTGTATCCACTGCATGGCCCTTCCAGCAGTGGGGAATTGACATGGTGGGACCCTTCCCGGATGCTCCCGGCGCCGTAAAATTCATCATAGTGGCTGTCGATTACTTCACAAAGTGGGTGGAGGCCAAAGCCCTTGCATCCACCACAGCTATGATTGTGCGCAAGTTCATCTGGGAGCACATTATATGCAGATTTGGCCTCCCGCTCAAAATTGTAACTGACAATGGCACCAACTTTGCATCGGAAGATCTCAAGAAGTGGATGAAGGAGATGAAAATTGAACACACTTTCACATCTGTTGCGCACCCCCAAGGCAACGGACAAGTGGAAAGCGTGAACAAATGCATTGTCGAGGGAATAAAGGCCAGATTGGGGACAAGGCGACGAGGATGGGTTGATGAGCTCCCGAGCATCTTATGGGCTCACCGAACCATGCCAAAAACAAGTACCGGCGAGACGCCTTTTAGCTTGGTCTATGGATCAGAGGCAGTTATCCCGGCGGAGATTGGCCTACCCTCACCACGCATGACAGCGGTCAACACAATTGACAATGAAGCGGAAAGACGCCTTGACTTAGACTTGTTGGAAGAAAGGCGCGAAATCGCGCGAATCAGAGAGGCTAAGTACAAGACCCAGCTGGAAAGGTACTACAACACAAGGGTCCGCATTTGTACCTTCACTCCAGGGGAATACGTCTTTCGCGACAATGAAGCGTCAAATGCAGAACGCCCAGGGAAGTTGGCACCTAAATGGGAAGGCCCATATCTGATCCACGAGGTCCTGGGCAAAGGGGCCTATAAGTTACGCACCCTAGATGGCCACGTCTTACCACGAACATGGAACGCGCAACAACTGCGCAAATGTTATATGTAACTTACTTCGGCCTTGCGCCCGTTTTTACTTTCCTATGTCGGCTATACGCCATTAGCAATTAATGTATGAAGGCCTACGCGCCCAGTCCAGACTTAATGAAAACATACGACATGTTTTTCTATTACATTTTTTCGTTACAAATGCATGCTAAACTTTTGATTAGCGCGAAAACACTCCAGCATTTTAAAATTTGTTGACAAGAACCGCCTCCAAGGTCCTCCGTGAACAAAGCGCGAGACCGGGCGGTCACCTTTTACTTAAAAGACACTTCCATTTATTCGAGCTAATTTAACCTAAGTTTTGACAGCAATGCAATAATTGCAACGGAAAAAACGAAAACGATTCATATAATAAACTTGCGCAACAGCGCAACATTTACAATCAAGTTGCAAAAGACAATTACAAGGCACAAACGCCTATCAACAACCTATTCAACAACCTATTATAGTCATCGCGTCGATCACCATCATCATCTCCGTCATCCTCACCATCGTCATCGTTGCCATCATCATCACCATCTCCACCGTCATCACCAGCTGGTTCTTCATCGGATAATTCGACGGTAACTGGTGGATCGAGGACTGCTTTAAGACGCTGACACCAGTCGTCTTTCTTCAAATATTCCACAACCAGATCCATGATAGGCAAGGTAAGGTTGTCATACGAGTTTTCAGCATGTGCAAGCGCAGCATCAGCATGTTCAGTCACCGAGCAATGGCTTACATCAAATTCTTGCCCTAGCATCTGCTCAACGTGACTGGCACATTCCAAGTAACCTCCTCGATGACCCACCGCACGCGCCGCATCCGTGAGAGCAGCAACGGCGCGATCTAGCTCGCCAGCATTTAAGATGGAGTTGGCAACCTTCAACAAAAGAAAAGCATTAAGGACAACCCTTAGCAAGATGGAAACATAAAAGACAGAAGTACAAACTTACCAGCACTACTCCACGAGTGCGCATCTATTCAGCCTCCGAGACAAGCGTATCAACGATGCCTTGGGCCTCGGAGTAGTTGGTCTGAGCAACGTTAAGCGCGGCAGTGCTAACAGCACGCGCCTCCTCAGCTGTAGCAGCCTTAACCTTCTCGGCCTCCAGGTCGATCTCCAACGACTCACATCTGTCGATTTGCTCGTTCAAGCGACGTTTGAGCTCCGCAATCTCAGCGTCCTTGGCGTGGAGATCTCTGTCCTTGCTAGACAGCTGCACCTTGGCCTCAGATAACTCAACCTGGAAATCGACAAAACAACTTAGGCCAGTTTGTTAACAACATAGCAAGAATAAATGAAAACAAATAAACTAACCTCCATCTGCTGCTTGGCAGCTTTCTCTCCATGCGCCTCCTCTACCTTCGATGTCAAATCAGCAACTTTAGCCTCAAGATCAACAATCTTCTGTCGAGCCGCGTAGGCGCGCTCGTTGTCCTGGGCGCAGATACGTTTGAACTCGGCCTTCTCCTTGGCCAGTTGCTCCTCAACATTGTGGAGTTTCTTTTGCAGGCCCTCGCGGCCCCATTCTTCGGCCTTCTTATCGGCTTCAAATTTGGCTCTCTCCTCATCAAAAGCAGCCTTGGACTTTTCAAACTCAGCAATGCGTTTTAACGTGCGCTCACGATAACCCTCCCAGTCGGCGCGCTCTCTAACCATTGTTCGCCATTCGCGAACTATCTGGTGATTGGCAGCACGAGCGTTGGCCTCTCCAAGTATAAAGGTGCGATATAACAATTCATGGGGCTTCGCCCTTTGCCGATTGACCTCTGCAGGAGTAAACGAGTTCAAGAACCACTCGCGGCAAGGGCCGAACTCATGGAAGGTATCTTTCTGTTTTAAGTTCCAGGGGGCTTGATGAGGAGCATCACCGCGTTCTTCTTCATTATAAGTTTTATAATAGATATCACCAACGGTATCCTTCGCCCCAATCACATTTGGGTTATAACCCCCAGCTCCACCAGAGCCCGCGCCGCTAGAGGTGAAACGACCTGACCCCTTAGAAGTAATGACATGCGCGGAGTGGGTAGGTTTTGCGACCTCAGGCCCTTGAACATTAACAGGCTGATCCATAGCCTTCTTCTTTTCTAACTCCTTCTCCAGGGCCCTCTTCTTCGCTGCTTCGGCCACCCTCTCCTCCTCCGCCTTCCTTTTTCTCTCCTCCTCCTTCCTCTTTCTCTCTTCTTCATCCTTCCTCCTCTTCTCCTCCTCAATCTTCTTCTTCTTTTCTTCTTCTCTTTTCTGATTCTCCTCCGCCTTTCGCTGCGCCTCAGCAGCCTTCGCGGCGTCTTGAGCAGCAATATCAGAGGACTTGATGCTAATCTTCGGCCTCTTCGACGCAGCCTCATTGAACGTGACACCCTTCTCAGGGGTCTTCTTCTTGATCTCTGCAAAAATAATGCAAGTACATTTAAGCAAAGAGAAGTATTAAGAAGAGAAGCAAAGAACATACCCGGAGAAAATTTATACAACGAGCGCAAGTTGCTCGTTTTCCCAACCACGGGAAACACAACAGCAGTAGGCGCGGAAGCCACACCAGCCGTGGTTTCGCTCCTACCTCTCTTCCTGCCAATCAGCTGGGCAGCAGCATCTTCTTCTTCTTCCGCCTCATCATCTTCAGGCACCGATGGGGTCGCGCCAGCATCAGGGTTACGAGAACCCGCGCTCCCAGAGCTCTTTGAGCCGCCTGCACCAGTTTTGGCCTTAGCTGTATGCGACAAGCCTTCAAATGAGTCACTGATTATCACATAATCATCTAAGTCACGTTGTCGAAGGCGAAGAGTACCTTTGACGGCAGCAGTAGTTGCGCGACTGGTGCCAGTCCCCTTGCTGGTCACTTCAACATCAACCTTCTTTTTCTTCTTCAAAGGTTTTTTCTTCTTCTCCTCTGGGTCAATCCCCAGGTCGCGCAACACACCTGCAAAGATTTTAGACCACGAACTTAGCTCGCCGCTGGAAGACCCTACTGACTCCTCGCTGGAAAGATAGAGAATCTCTTTCCCAGCAGAAGTCACAGAGCGCAAAGGACGAGGTTTAGGGTATTGCGCACCTTCAGTAGCGGTTGGCGGCGAAGCAAAGGCACCAGCAACTGGAAACATGAAGTTGCCCTTAATTTGGTCATACCAGCTTTCTTCATCATCGCGCAATGGGCGCACGCCCATGGAACCACCAAATGTGGAGAAGGCAGCTTGATAGAGTTGCGCCTCTAAACATGAATGTAAGTAAGTAACAATTAAAGCAAAGAACTTAAAAAAAAAATGGAGATAACTGACCTTGATCGCCGATCTTCAACACCGGAACCTCCCTGCTGTTCGGTGACCACTGGTCACTCATCTTAGCCGCTACTAAAACGTTTTCCCCAAACACCCGATTTGGGGTTGGGTTCAACTGCTGATACCACCGGGCATTTTTCGGAATTGGAAGGTCTTCCTTCGGTATTGCCTCAGTCCAATCCCTAAAGGGCATGGCAATCGGCAAAACCTCTTCACGGATAAAGAAGAACTTAGGTTTCCAGTCATGGAAACTCTTCGGGGGGTTTAGCAGAATCTTCTTCGCCGCACCACGGCTTGCAAAGGAGAAGAAACCCATCGTCCTCTGCAACTGGTAGAAGGCCCGAAACTTATCCACAGATGGCTCAATACCATGAGAATGGCACAAGAACTCGAAGTGACGAACCCTAACCATCCCAGGGGGGCTCATCTGCGATAGATGAAAGTTGTAATGATGAAGAATGTGGCCCATGAAGTTTGTAGCCGGCAATCTGAAATTACCCTGAAGAAAGAAATCTTCATATAGGGTAATGTATCCAGGTGGTGCATCAGCCGCGGTCTGGCCCTGAGCCGGATACCGGGCATCCCACTCTGGTGGGAATCGGAAGCTCCGAACGATTTGTTCGAAAAGCCCTAGGTCCCATCTGAGGACAGGAACTGATCCTTCCTCAGTAACAGCAACTTCTTGATGTTCTTCACTCATATCGGAAAAAATTCTGGAAAAAACTTGGAAGATTTGAAGAAATCTTGAAGATGTGAAGAACAAGTTTGAAGATTCAAAGAAGATGTTTGAGAGAAAGTAACAAAGCAACGAAGAGAAGTGAGAACCTCTCACCTCTCTTCGATTATATATACCCATCGCATTTAATGCGATGGGTAACTGTGCCACTTTCGCCGCTAGGCTAACCAACGAGAGGCTGCCACGTCAAGCGGAAAACCAGGGGTGACAGTTACCACACGCGCGTGGGCCTCACTCTCCTGACACGAAGTGCAACCGCCGCAGTCGGCATGATGACATCCGTGCCAGAGGTCAACTCAAACGTCGCACTCAACGACTTATCCCACCAACCTGTCAGAAGTTCAAATTTCAAAGTTTCCCGCCATAAAAATTACAAGTAACTTTAGGCAAAAGTTACATGAGCCGCGCAAGCTAAACGCTACCTTCAATAACCTTGCGCGCCTGATCGGACAAACAAAAAGAAATTCCTCAAGACCCGCCTTGGTAGCGGCGCAATTGGAACCAACAATTTCCACATGCGCCACACCAATCAGGATCAAAAGAACATTTCCCCTTTACTCTTATTTCTCTTATTTTTATTAAGTCCAGAGCTCCAACCACTTGCGTTGCGCATGGTGCAGCACTGGACTGGGGGGACTTGAAGGGGTATGGTCCCAAAAAGTCGCGCAAACCTCCTCTCAGGTTGCGCGTGAGACCATACTCCTTATTTCAGTAAACTTATTAATAAGATCCTCGCGCGCCACACTCCACGTTCTGATCTACCCCGCGCGAGGCACGGCCCTCAAGAGGCTCAGATATCAGCACTTAGCATGAAACAATGGAACAAATAAGCATACTAACCCCGCGCGGGTTAGTTGCTGTCCAACAAGAACCACACAGTAGGGAAGCGCAAGGCTACCTACAGTGGTACACAAGGTACAAGTGGCAGTAAAAGGAGCCAATGAGCGTCCAGCAGGCTCTGGTCAATCGTGCGCCACGATCGCCTGACAAGAAGTACACAAGGACGTCTACGTGGCACCAATCAGAGGACGGAGACAACTGTCCCACGATCTCCACTTGTCTGCTGATGACAGAAGGACAACAAGGCCGACAACAATGACACGTGGCTCCAATCAAGGTGCGCCAGCACCGAGGAGCGTCTAGAAGCCACTAAGCGGTCGACGCCAATGAGACAAAGAGCATATCCGTTTTGTTGTCCGCTTCCGGCCCAAGGCCCATCAGCCCATAACCCCTTACACCTCTCCGGCTATAAATAGAGACCTCATTCCACAGGTTAAACATTATGTTCCCTCTACTCTCACTCTTAGCACTTAATTACTCTCAAAGCAGTCGCTTATTCTCACGCCGGAGCCTGGTTAAGAGGGAAACCCCCACATTCCCCTCTTAACGAGTAACGGTGTTCTGTTTTGCAGGATCGATTATCAAGTCGGAGCTCAAATATCCATAAGAAGATTAACCATTATGAAAGGAACATAAACCAATCTTAATTAGCTCCCTAATTAGATCAGTGTCTCTTCAGTAAGCGTTCGTGAACAGTTCATGAACAAGCTTGTTCCTTAACGAACGAATGAACAAGGCTTTGTTCGTGTTCGTTCGGTTCGTTTACAGCCCTACATTCATGATATTGGCATGCGTTATGTAGGGATGAGTATTTGGGACTTGGTATAGGTACCGAATTTCTGGTACCAAAATTTTTTCGGTACCGATTCGCTACCCACTTTTTGACGTTTTCGGATATTTTTTGTTCGGTACGGTACAGGTATTTTACTGAATTTTACACACAAATACCGGTACCGATTTTCGATACCGATACCGGTACCCATATTTGGCGATTTTCGGTATTAGTATTTTCGGTACTGGTACCGAGCTCATCCCTAACATTATGTACGAAAAATGTAATGCCAAATTGTAAATTGAGGAGGAGCTATAGACTGCACTTTTTCCCTTAGCTAAGGTTTTTTTCTATTGGGTTTTTCTTTAGCAAGGTTTTTAATGAGACACTACTTTCAGATCCCAAAGTTTACAAGGTGTCATCCCGGGGGTATTAAAAATATTATATTATTTTTACCATTTTTTTTTGAACGGCAAATTTGGATCACTGACGAATCACTAGAGTATCATCGTGCCACTAGCGAAACCACCCGATCATATCCATCTCCACTAGGCAACAATGCCTACACACCAATTAAGGAGGAAACCCAATAAATTTGGGAAAAACCCCCATGTGGGAATCGAACCCATGACCTAATGGTCATAAGCCTTATCCCACCACCAAAATACCACTAGGCCATAAGGCCATTTAGATCAAGATTTACCATCCAAATCTACCAAGCAAGTGGATGAACTCTTTATCAAACTTATATAATATACCATGCTACTTGTCCATCAAATAGTTACACTTGTCTACCAAATAGTTAATCTTTTTATAGAACAAATACTAGCTCAACGAAGAAGAGAAACTGCACATCATGCAATAAGTTATACATTTTTCCACTTCTTAATCTTACAATATTTCTAAAGTTCTTAAGTCTTAGCACTAATCTTGTGTTAATCCTTGTTATATTATAACAGATCCAATATTTTCCTCTTCTTTTATATAATGCTTACGTTCCGAGGGCGAGGGGTTTCTCAGGGTTACATAGTGGAAGAAGGTCAAGATTGGATCCAGGTCCATGGTATCGAGGTCAAGTGACCATGTATGTTTTTTTCTTTATATATGTAATTTGCAATACCGAACCTCAAGTGACCTACATAGTGGCATATGTATCACTTTAACCAACTTAGGGTAAGCGGTATGGTTGTGGGGACTCATCCGGGGAAGGGGGTCAACGATCGGTGAACCACACCATGATGATGAAGGTGTTCGGTGAGTGGTGATTCGGTGAGGGTATTCGGTGTATAGTCACCGATGATTGAGTGGATTGATTGAGAGGAGAGAGAGAGGAGAGAGGAGAGATACAACCAATCAAGTTTTTTTTTTTTTTTAATTGAGGGGTGTTTGAACCATACCTAGTGATTGAGTGTAAAAAGGGAAGTTGACATTGCATGCTATTATTGGGTAAAGAATGACTCAAACACCTTAAAATGATTGAACCATACCCTCCACCCTTACAAAGATAATGACAGATGGAAAATAGATCAAATGTGAGAGAAAACTAATTTAACAAGGTATTGATAGTTTCTTACATTTTGTATTCTGAATCTGAATTTTAAGAGCACTCACAAGTCACAATGGAGTTGGTATAATGTATCTTTAAATTATAAGGAAAAGGCAAATTGAAAATAAATAATCTCACCTAACTCAATTTGGCTGATAATAATCTCAAGTTAGTTATTGTCCGATAATAATCCGAACTGGTCAATTTTTTTTGGGTTAACTTTGTACAATAGTAACCAAGTTTTAAGAGTGTTCTAATTAGGTCACTCATAATTTTTTTTTGTTCCAATTAGGTCATTCAAGTTTCATTTGATGTTTCAATCCTAGATATTTTACCTAAATAGAAGGTCATCCATCCTACATGGCATTTATTTAGGTTTTTTATTTAAAAAATTTGTTGACATGGCACATAAATGCCAAATGGGTTAGAAAAAAATGCGAAATAGAATTAAAATTTTTTTTAAAAAATTGTAGAAAAGTTAAAAAAATGCGAAGAAAAATAAAAAATGTGATTTTTTTTTCAAAATCTCTAAAAAGTTATCAAAATTTTATAAAATCATGAAAAATAGTTAGATGTCAGTAAATTTTTAATGAAAGAAAGTACTAATTACTCTTACACCAAAAACATTTAAATTATAGTCATAAAATAAGATAAACAACTAACCATAAATAAATGTCATGTAGGACTATGATCTGCTATTCAGGTAAAATATCTAACATTAGAACACCAAAATAAAGTAGAATGATCTAATTGGAACAATAAATTTTATTAGTGACCTAATTGGAACACTCCTAAAACTTCATTACTATTATGTGGCATATTCCCTTTTTTTTTTTTGTAAAATAGCCCGCCGTTAAAATAGCTTAACGGAGTTAAGTTTTTTTCTGAATTACAAACCGCTGTTTTAGGGCTTTTGATCAGAACGAGGATACGAGTCGATTGATGTAAAACTTACCTCGAAATTGTACTCGAAATGACTTGATTTTTGTTAATTGGAAGTTTAAACACCCGAATTGAAGCATCGTTTTCGTGGGTTTGGGCAGTATTTCGAGATAAGTTTTACATCAATCGACTCGTATCCTCGTTCTGATCAAAAGCCCTAAAACATCGGTTTGTAATTCGGAAAAAAAAAAAAAAAAACTTAACTTCGTTAAGCTATTTTAACGGCGGACTATTTTACAAAAAAAAAAAAAAAAGTTTGACCAGTTCGGATTATTATCGGTCAATAACTGACTTGATATTATTATCGGCCAAATTGAGTTAGGTGAGATTATTTATTTCCAATTTGCCTAAATAATTGTAATAATTCTAATAAGATGTTAAACTCATATAAAAACCGACTTGAAATATTGGTTACACATGCTACAATTCTAATCATTTTTATAATTTCAAAGTTTTAAGGGGGTGTTTGGGATTGTGTTTTCAACCTGGTTATTTGATTATTGTGTTTTGAAATCGCAAAAAATCTATTTTGAGTGTTTGGTAAAAAATTAATAAAAAGTGATTTTTTACGTTTTGTAGAGTTCAAAACGTGATAATTCATAAGTAGGTCACCCCTTGCTGCAGGAAAACGTGATAATCCAAAAACTGATTTTTTACGTTTTCACTTATGTATTTTTTAAAAATATATATACTTGCCAAACACTCAAATAGTTGATTATCTGATTATTGTGATATCAAACAACATAATCAAATCCAAACAATGTTGATTATCTGATTATTGTGATATCAAACAACATAATCAAATCCAAACACTATCTTTCTGCAGCACGTTTTATTACAGCTAATTATCTGATTCTGATTATTGAAAACGCATAATCTATTTTCAAAACTCAACCCCAAACACCCCCTAAATTTCTAACATACCATTTACCATATGATATATTTTCTCAACTTTTAAGTTGCATATTCGGTTGGGGTGATTGGGCAGTGATCATCTAATGACATATCCATTCGAAATACCCGTCCCACCTGTTTCAGATTCTTTTGTCATCCCTGTCGGGCGAGCAAATGAACCATTTTACTATAGTCTTGTGTTTTTAAGTATAAAATGACTCATAAAAGGTAAATGTTAAAATCAAAAGTAAAAACAAATAAACATCAAAACATGGTTCCTACTGTCTTCTTTCTAATTTAAATCTAATTTTTCACAATATATGATTATTTCAGAAACCGGATTATATAAAAACTACTGAGTAATTGTCGAAAATAACTCCTCGGTCAAAGTCAAACTGAGCAAGGGAGATGTTTGTTGCTATGCAAGTACCTCATCCAATTGCTTCCCATTGTTCCATGGGAGGAAGCCTAGACAATAGAAGCTTCTTGAACTTCAATGCTTTGAGAGCACGACGACCATTTGAAATAGCAGTAGCATGATCAACAGACTGGCCCGCCCCCATACGACTAGTTATCCTTTTTCTGCGCATTTGCACCATCGAATCCGATGTACCCATCACATAATATACCTGCCACACACCGTACTCAAAGGTCAGAAAATCCACAACTTCGGGCAGGTTTAAGGTTTAGGGTTTAATAGGTCACTTTTGGTATGGGCTGAGTTGGCCCGGCCCACTTTTTGTCCATATATTTTATACATAACTAATTTTGTCAAATATGATTGTAGACTACATTATTTAATGATAATGGAAAAAAGTTTAATCTTTTTTACATTAAAATTAGTAAATTACACTTTGGACAATTTTCTAAGGCTATACGGTATGGGGGTCGGCCCCGGCCCGTCGCGGGTCGGCGACGGTCCAAACACCGTGCCGCCCCCATACGTCGCCGTCCCCAACGTCCCTTTTCGGACGATCTCGACGAAGCAAAAGGTGGGCCCCCCTAATTAAAATATGACCGTTATTAAAAAAAAAAAAAATTAAATTTCTATTTTTTGAATAAAGCCAAACGGCTACATTTTTAAAATATATAAATTAAACCCCCATTTTCACTATCAAACACCAAATTAACTTCCACAATTCACCATTTTCTCCTATAATTTTTACACTCTCTTCCACTACACTCTCAACCTTCTTCCACATAATTTTCATGGATCCGTTCAACAACCCCGATACTCCCAACACGCCTTCGAACAACCCGAATACTCCCACTAATCCGACCCAACCAAATGTTTTTTCGGTTCCGGGGTATTATCCAACGCTAGAACCGAACCAATTCTCCCAATTTTCATCGAACGCTTTTGCGTCATTCCAACAATCGCCCAACCAATTCACTCAAATCTCCCAAAATCAAGCTCTTCAACAAATGATGATGCGGGGACTTGGAACTTTCCACCCGTTCAACCTCAACCGATCCCCACACCCCCCGTTCAACCCCAACCGATCCCCACACCCCCCGTTCAATCCGAACCCGAAGATGATGTGGAGATTGTGCCCGAAACCCAACCGCCAAAAGGGAAAGGAAAACGAAACAAAGGGAAACAAGTAGCGGGTGATCAAGCGTCGAAACCGAAGGCGATTAAATGGACCCCAATCGAAGAAGAAGCATTAGCCAAGGCTTTCATTGGCACTTCCGACAACCCGGTAAAAGGTTCGTATTTTTTAAAGTTTACATCTTTTTAAATTTATAAAGTTTACATTTTAAGTTTTATAGTTTTTTTTTGGTTTAAATTTAATATTTTTTAAGTTTAGTTTTTAATTTTTTTTAATAACAGTAGGTTATTTTAAGTTTAGTTTTTAAGTTTTTAGTTTAGTTTTTAGTTTTTTAATTCTTCACAGTTAGTTTTTTAATTTTTAGTTTAGTTTTTAGTTTAGGTTTTTTAATTTTTTAATTCATAACAGTAAGTATTTTTTTTATTATTTTATATGTTTTGTTTATTTAATTTTATTTGTTCGTTTTTATATAGGTAACAATCAACCGGGTGACGGGTTTTGGTCCAAAGTATTGACCAAGTTTCTCGCCATGATGGACCAAGGCCCGTATAGAGATATCGACTCGGTTTCCTCGAAGTGGCGAAAATTGAACTCGGCCATTAATCGGTTTTGCGAGGAGTATAACAAATTATACACAAGTGACCGTCGTAGCGGGTGGAACGACGAGGATGTGTTCAAAATGGCATTGCAAAAGTATAAGCAAAATCATGGTTCCAACTTTCCTCACGTTCGCGCGTGGATGGTTGTAAAAGACGACCCAAAATGGTCGCCCATTCCTAACGAGGTGGCGATGGCGAAACGCCAAAAAACATCGGAAACGGGTAGTTTAAGCGCCGGTGGGTCGGACGCGAGGTGTCACATTAACTTAAATGATGACGCCGACTATGACGAAGACGAGTATAACGTACGTGAACCCGACCGTCCACCGGGCCGAGACAAAACAAAAAAGGAGCGGGCCAAGGGAAAAGGAAAGGAAACGGTGGACCCGAACATGGTTGAGTTTATGGAACACCTAAAAGTGTACAACGACATATCGGCCCAAAAGTCGAAGACGAAGGAGCGGGCCGTCGAAGAAAAAAGCCGTGCATCGGACGAGAAGTTAAAAGAAAAGGTCCGATTGTCGAATGAGAAAATCCGAATCTCCGATGAAAAAATTCGGCTTAAGGAATGGGAAATAATGATGATTAATGTCGAGAACGAACCCGAGCCGAGACGTTCGATGTTGAAAAAACTACAAGACGACATCATGAAAAAGCATCAAATTATTTAACTTTATGTTTATTTTTATTAAGTCTTTTTTTTTAAGTTTATGTTTTTTTTTTAATATTTATGTAATGTGGGTTTAATATTAATGAAAATATTTTATTAGTATATTTGTCAAATGTTAAAAAAAAATAAAATAATAAAAAAAATAAAAAAAACATGGTGAGGACTATGACTAGGATCATCCTACCATGCCTTGTAGTTTTGGAGGATGGAGCATCTTAGTGAGGATTGTGACGTGTCGCCTACGTGGCGGACCATCCTCCAAGGATGGTCCATCACCATACCATGTAGTCTAACCATTTGACTTGTTTCTCCTTTTTTAAGCTATTTTAACTGGATTTTGCTAAAATTATTTTACATAAAAGTAGGGCCATTTTAGCAAAAATTCTATTTTATTTTTTACCTGTTTGACCAATTAGAAGATTATAATCTGAATTTACCCATTCGAGTTAAATCATTCAAGATGTTTCGAGTATCTGTCAATTATGTACAATATCTTCCAATAGAGATCAATTATGGAATCTTAGAATCAGATTGATACAAACAAACAAACCTACCCATTAATATCCTATTCGTAGAGAAGGGCCCGGAGAGGGTGAGATGAGGACATTATTTATAATGATGAAAATGAATAAATAGTCACCCGTTAAAGATTTATAATCTGAATTGACCCGTTCATAAGTAAATGGGTCAAAATAGCCATGAACTCTAGGCATTTTACCATGAAGTCTATAAGTCCCATGAAAAATAAGAAATTTGATATGATACATAGTTTAAGAAACATGTTTGAGTATATGTCAATTATGGAAAATATCTTCTGATATAGATTAATTACCAAATCGATGAATTATCAATTTATTTATAATGATGAAAATAGGTAAATGGGTAAAACTCTTGATTGGATCTTTTAGAAATGGAAGTTTACGACTTCATAGGACATCTGAAAAAGGAAGTTGAGAATTACCTTATGTGTAAAGGCGGCTATCTTGAACTCGAGTCCATTTACAATATGAAACTTTTCCATGGCCTTTGCCATTGCCAAGTCCACGTCTTCACACGCATATTTCCGCTTATTCCTGAAAACGCAGGAACCAAAATTGTTTAAAAACCGACAATTATATTATAATTAGTGGGTCCTAGACAAATTGAATGGCATTAAACTATAAATGACAACTGCATACCTCTTCAAGAAGATTCTGTGCCTCTTTTTCTTCGGATTAACTGAAAGGAGTTGGGAGTTTAGATACGTTGCAAATGTCGGGTCCAATGAAGCAGCCGGTGGTTCAGATTTTTCATATGCAAAGTTTATTATCTGTATGGTTAGTCGGGTTTGTCTATGTGTTTCCGGGATAGATGACTGCAGCAAAACAATACTTGTTAAACTAGACTATAAGGTAGACGTTGCAATTTCAATCAATTAACTTTATAAACAAAATTAGACTACTCACACAGTCGAACCGGAAGATCTTGGAGTCATTAACAATTACGCTGGCGTTTGCGTTATAAAGTTCGTCTACGAATCCCTCCTTCCTTAAACTTTCATATGCATACAGGTCAAGCAGCTTGTTATTAACCTCATCCATGGTAATTGCTAGTAGCTGCGGAAGGCATTGATCAACGATCAAACCGGATAACAATAATATGTAAATAAAAAAAATAACTAAGAGAAATGACGATGTTACCAATTTAATAAGCTTGTCAATTAGCTTGTCCAATGTGAAAACGGGAAATGACCAAGTGCCGAGAACAGCCCGACATTCATCTTCATATTTTGCGCTATCAATAGCACCATCAAGAAAACTATACAGTAGATCTAAGAATCTGTATTGCAGAAGAAAAAAAAAACTATGTTATAAGAATGGCCATGGAGAAACTACATATACTATAAGTTTGCTATTTTGTCGCATCAACCAACTTTGGCCCCTCAATTTTGACAATAAGAAACTTTAGTCCCTCAACTTTAATAATGACATATTTAGCCCCTCAACTTTGGTAATGACATATGTAGCCCCTTAAGTAAAACAACTTTAGCCCCTCAACTTTAATAATAAACAACTTTAGCCCTCAACTTTAATAATAAACAACTTTAGCCCCTCAACTTTAATAAATAGCAACTTTAGCCTCTCAACTTTAATAATGACATGTTTAACCCCTCAACTTTAATAATAACATGTTTAGCACATTAACTAAAACATCAAATAACTTTAACTCTCGCGATTTGCTTATTTTTATCTACGTTTCAAACCCGTTGCGTAGCGCGGGTGATAACCACTAGTTTGGTTAAAACGGAAAATAGACTTCAGTTACTAAAGCTAAAACACCTAGCGTATGAATCATTAGGCGTTGAATCATTTGAACCCCTCCATCTCTCAACTAAAGACTTCTCCTTTGCTTCCTCTAGCCTTGAGTACAGTATCTGTTAATTAAGGAAAGAGATCAATGAAAATTAAATAAACAAATGAAAAATATTTGTAAAAATATGCAATATAACACGTAAGCTTTACTTGATGAAGTCTGAAGAAAACATAGAAGTCATCATTTCCATAAAAGACCCGAGATTTTCTATCTTTATTATTAAATGCTGCAGGAAGATGCAGCATTACCGGCTTCACTCTTTCTAACAAATTTTCTACTGGATAGACCTCGTCACCCATCCCATACGCCACATCATCACTCTCACCGTTGTTATCAAGGTCTGCATCAGGAGAGAGGTCCTCTTCATCACCAGATTCACTTCCTGTATGCTCCGAATGATCAGATTTGGAATAACCGTTCTCTTTAACACCACTGCTATCATCTAACATTCTAGTTCTAGAAGCTGACGGTACTGCTACGCCACTTGTAACAGCATGATTGGCTGTTTTTGCAGCGTTTTGGTCAGCTATGCGTGAAGACCGAGGAGGAACACCGAGCATAGGTTCCACGAAAGTAGTCCAGATCTTCACAGTCTTATTAATTTGTTCAGGAGAACCCGCTTGTGCAACAGCATATTTCATAACCTGATACAAGTCTTCATGGATGTCCAGATCAGAGTACTTAAACTCTTGATGTGGAATAGTGTTTTGTTTTCCTCCAGGAGCAACACACTGACGAATGTTATCTTCTACAGATCGTTCTTCACTCATTTCCCTGATTTCGGCCAACAAAGCTGCAATATGAAGAGAAAACTATGAATATTATAATAACTAGATTGTTTCCATAGGTCGTGCATTGCAGTGGCAAGTTGTTTATAGCTTGTCACACGTTATGTGATGCGTTAACCATACGAAAACGCGTGTTTGAGCGTATCGATCAAAGCATAGTGGTTACAAAAGAAACGGAAACAAACCCGTGTTGGTTCGTTTAGTGAGGTTTCCACCTAACCACTACACCACCATTACCTTTGCATCAAGACTTAGCGGCGTCAAAACGTACAATAACTTGAATTTATACCATCGAATTAAAACGTATTACACTTGAACCGACTCGTTTACATCAAAACATAGACCAACCGAAAACGTACGCAAAAATAAGCACGAAAAAGTATTATATTAGACCAGAATCCTTTCCAAAAAAAATTATGTCGAAACGTGAATTTATATCGACACGTACATTAAAATGTCAAAACATAGACCAACCAAAAACGTATATAAAAATAAGCTTGAAAACACATTATATTTCGGAAAAACTTACGTTCAAACATGAATTTATACAGACACGTACATAAAATTAACCGCCTGAGAAAATAACTTTTTTTTTAATTTTAGGCTAAAGAATGAAAATACGGGAAATTTGCAAAGTTAGAACCCAAGGAGTGAAAATGACAATTTATAAAGTTTTTAGAAAGTTTTCTAAAGTTTAGGGTTGTTTTTGTCAATTTAGAAAGATTAAGGTTGTTTTCTGTCTTTTTGTCAAGTGTATATAAAATATGAAAAATGAATATCAAGTGGAGAGAATGTGTTCACCTTTAGTACTCAAGCTCTTTGAATCTTGCTGTTTGAAATAAAAGCTACGATGATCAAGTGACTTGTGGTAGTTTTTAGCGTAAATTTCTGCCCAAACTTTTTTATTATCGGAACGACACCTCAGCCACTCTTCTTGTTTCTGCTTCAGACGAGTTAATATTACCGGCAACGCAAGAGATGCGTTTTTTCTTAATACATCCATCACGTCATGCCCATGATCACCATACAGGCGTCCAATGCATTTCAAATGTATAGCTGAACAACACACAAAAATAAACAATTTATTTATAAATAGATCTACTTGATTATGTTTTTATCTCTTCACCGGTCAAACAGGTCAAAAACACTTTGTAAAATCTGAAGTGGCTCGAAGTGTATTTTTAATGTGTAAATCTAATAACTTGGTCTACTCAAGAACCTTGATTATTATTGAAATATCATTAATTTTGTGATCATAACTGACATACTAAAAGTTTAGAAGAATTTTGAGATTTTTGGACAAAAGTATAAAATTACCCGTTTTGACCCCCCCCCCCCCCCCCCCGGATCACCCATTTTGACACGTGTACTGGTCATTAAAAAGCTTCTCACCAGTGAAGTCTTCGATATTAACAGAATTGTCGGTCTTGCCGGAATTATCATTAATCCTGTCCAACAATTCTTCCACGCGTTTGGCTGTTACATTCACAGATTCTACTAACATGTCCAGTTCAAATCTGAAATATACAAACCAATAGTAAAGCATCATATAGTAGAGACACACACAGTGATGTGACATTTCAAACAAACTCCCAACCTGTCATCTTCACATCGAAATAAGCTTTCTTCATACTGATTTTTACGCATGTGTTTGAAAGAATAATCTTCACTTCCAGATGTAACAGAAACCCAATGATCATTCAACACCTCAAAACCGATCTTTGTTCTTTGACTAGCTGAAGGAATTGGGTACTGTGTAAAGCAAAACCCAGTTTCAAATTAAAAAAAAAAAAAAAACAATTCAAGTGCAAAACCAAAAAACCAAACACCCGTGATGTAAATTTTCCTACATCTTTTGGCAGAAGTCGGTAACTTGGAGTGCAGTTTTTACAGTCAGAAAGGTCAAGTTCTTGAATCGATTTTGATGCATATTTGTCCTTGCTGGAAATTAAAGACGGTTTCGATCCAGGTCCTGCAAATATTAGTTATATCTTATAAGCACAAAAATTTAATACCGTTACATATGTGAAGATAGTATAAATTTAGCAAAGTCAAAGTCAGCATTGAGATATGCAAAAATACATGTATACTTACTCAAGGAGAAAAAGCTATACGCATAAATGAATTATTAGATAAAAACCTTATTAACTCACAGAGGAAAATAGATTATTTGTAAGCAGGTAATTAACAACTTCTATTAACAATTACTTGTCATTTCACTGCGATCTATGAACTCGTTGACTTCTTCCACAAGATCCGCATATGCTCCAAGCAAATTATTTACCTAACAAAAAAAAAATTCTTTAAACTTACTAAACTTGTTCATATACGGAATAACTGATAAAGAGAAGATATATAAACAGCAAAAAGGTTTAGCTAATGCATATCATATACATATACTTACCAGTGATTGCAGTTGTGGTCGAGTAATAGTTTCAGTGCAGTACTGTTCAATGCACTTCAGAAACGCCTGATAATCTTCTGAGTTGCTCAATCTTTCCTTTACTTTCTCACGGAGACAAAGCATTTGGCCATGCAAATCTTCCCAACGTAAAAAACTTTAATAAGGGCGTGAAATAAAATAACACAATGCAGTTTTTTTTTTCTGAATTATGCGATACCTTGATGAAACAGTTCAGCTACAGAGTCCTCAAGAGTACGAGCAGGTTTATGTTGGGTAAAATGCTGCATCCCGTCACAGTCTTTGACATCCGAATTATGTTCTTTGAGTTCCGTGTCTTCTGATGTGTCTGTTTCTTTATCAGCCGCGACACATCCTTTTTCATGAACTGGATCAGTTCGGTCAACACTCACTTTGCGTTCAACATGTGAAGCACCAGCAATCTGGCAATGAATAGAAACTAATTTGAAAACCAGAATATTTCTTTCCCTATGGAGACCATTATTAGATTAACTACCTTTTTAGACTGAAGAGGTCTCGTTGTGACAGATGGCGAGCTCCGATCATCATGTACAGAGTTATTGTTGCTACTGGAGTGACCAGAACTATTAGATCCTGCCGTTGAAGAGTCGGGAAAAAAACTGGTGAACTCCTTTAGCAGATCTTGTTGATCGTTAAGAAGAGCAGCAACCTGAAAAGGATAAACGTAGAATGTACCGGTCAAGTAACACCACAAGGGTTGTTAACAACTAAATAGTTTACAGTCTTCATGACAAACCTCTTGGTGGAGTTCCTTCATGGATTTATTTTCGTTTTTGAACTTATTCATAGTATCAAGAAAATATTTGTATACATGGTCTTGGCCTTGAAATCTCATCTGCAAGCAAAAAACACGTGTAAGAATTAAAGTTTCAAATGGAAACTAAGGTTTACCATTATAAACCACATTTTTCGTCGAGTAAAATGTCATTTTTGTCCCTGAGGTTTGGCCAGTTTTACGACTTTCGTCCAAAGGTTTGTTTTTCCACATCTGGATCCAACTGGTTTGAAATCTTGCCATTTTCATCCGGCCCGTTAACTCCATCCATTTTTCTCCGTTAAGTCAGGGGTATTTTCGTCTTTTTTGTTAACTTAAAGGGCAATTCGGCCCTTTTCACTTTATGTACAAGCGTTTAGCATAATGTACAAGAATTCAAAATGCCCTTACTAAATAAAAAAGACGAAAATACCCCTGAATTAACGAGGAAAAATGGATTGAGTTAACAAGCCTAATGAAAATGGCAAGATTTCAAACCTTTTGGATCCAAATGCGGAAAAACAAACCTTTGGATGAAAGTCGCAAAACTAGCCAAACCTCAGGGACGAAAATGGCATTTTACTCCTTTTCGTTATATAGGTAAAGGGAAGGGGGGTTTAAATCTGTGGCTTGATGGCCCCCGTTTCCAATAACTTTGTTATTACCTTTATTTTGTTTACAAATACAAGTGCTTCTTCGTAATCCACAGGTTTCTTAACATGACGTTGCGCATGATCCCGTGAGAGGGTGATCTCAGATCCCTTTGGCAGAAAAGGATTGAAACCCGAAATTAGTTCCTGATGCCCATCAAACAATTCTTTCACCTTTGCTATGACGCCTGTGGTGTCAAGTCTAAGAAAATATCACAAATAAAATCAAGAACACGTTTCCACATAAGGAAAGCATGAAAACTGAAAGAAGCAACACCTTAGCCAAACCTTTGCGCCTTGAAATCGTGCATGACGTTAAGAAACTCGCCGTACTTTTCCTTTTTGTCATGAAATGTATCTTTGACTTTCTGGATATATGTAAGGACATCATTTGTTGTTATCTTCTGTGAGCTGCCTTTTGCGGTCATCGGGGATTGCCTATGCCTAGAGCTTCATTGCAGAAGATAAATGGAAGTAATTAAAACACTTAACAGAAGACCACAAGCTACTAGAATATCAAAATACACTGACAAGGCTTAACAAATCACACAGGTCACAAACACGCAAGAACACACCTAAGAAATATAACTGAACAAGGTAAACAATAAATAACACAGGTCCATAGCTGCACTAGCAAAAAAACCTTATTACCTCTTGCGATTCTCATTTAGGTTTAGGGTTTATAATTGCACAGGAGTTGTATTTATGGAGGCCAAATTATGTTAAAACGCCATATGATCTAGCCGTGATTCAAATTTTCTTCCGGAAGCGCCCCTAGAGAACCCCTGGGGACGGCTCTCCCTTTACCCCTGCCAGCTTTGTGGTGATTGGGGGCCCACTAACGCACTCAGGCGATCGTAGACTCCCACTCTGTAGCAGCACTAAGATCATCTAGCCACTTAACAAAAGATTGACTTATTCAAAGACTTACCGCTACAAAACCAAATTTTACCTAAACTCACATGATTAACTGAATTTGACAATTGACAAGGATCCTATACTGTTCTTATAACCCTAACTGAACAATAGTGTATCTATCTATATCCAACAAACTTACATTAAATCATCAACAACAAAAACCACCACATAAACATCACAATCACACACTTCTTCCAAACAATACATCTACAAATACTTACTGTTCTGAAACAAATCACCGCTTCGTGGTGAGCGGGGGCCCACTGGCGCGCTCACGTGATCAGTGGCGGCGGTAAGATCATCTAGCCACTTAACAAAAGAATGACTTATTCCAAGCCTTATCACTACAAAACTAAATTTAACCTAAATTCATATGATTAATTAAATTAGATAATATTATAACCCTAATTGAACAATAGTGTATCTATCTATAATTCTATATCCAACAAACATGAAATCTCCCTAAACAACTTACATTAACATCATAACATCATCATCACACACTTCTTCCAAAACAACACATCTACAAACACTTACTGTTCAGAAACAAATGACCGCTTGATTTGAGGACTACTGTAAGCATCATCATCATCTCTAGAGCGCTTCATACCTTCACAACAACAATTTGCAACAATCAAAACACCACACACATCAAAAATCAATAATCAACATAACCTAATTCAAACCTGTAACCAGATCACCGTCAACAAAACAATAATTCAGCAATTAAGCTTAAACGTGAATCAAATATCCAGCAATGCAACAACAAAAAATCATAAACGGAGAATTTTACCGGAAGATCTTCTCGTTCGTCACGTTCACTTCAAATTCGCAAAATTCAGCATCGAACTGTGTGCAATTTTGCACGATAAAAGCGTATATAATCGATTAATCTGTGTTGTTTGAATGTATACACTGTATCTATAGATTTACAGGAGACAATTTGGAGAGGAGATATAGATACAGGTTTTGTGTACGTATAGGTATAATATTATTATAGGTGTGTGTATAAATACTGTATAAAAAGTAAAACACACAGAAAGAAGAAAGAGAGGAGACCACGAGGATAGTGATGGTAATTTGACGTCTTTAAACCGGATGACCGGGAACCGGTGGGACCGGTAACTTTGTAAGGGCTGCTGCTAGGGCCAAAGAAAACGGAGGGTAAACGCCGTTGAAAGTTGAGTAGTGTTTAGGGTTAATTTTTTTTCTTTTTCTTTTTTACTTCTGTTCTTATACTAACTCTTGCATTTAATGTATAATTCATTTTTTTTTTATTATAAGTTTTAATAATATAAATGAATTTATATCTATATGTTCTTATTCCTATACTAACTCTTGCATTTAATGTATAATTCATTTTTTATTATAATTATAAGTTTTAATAAATATAAATGCATCTATATCTATATATCTATATCTATATCATAGGAGAATGTTAAAATTAAAACCACTAGTTATCGTGAAAACTCAAAAACTAACTAAAAAACCTAAAAAAATACAAAAAAAAAAAATTTTTTTGGATACCAATTTTCGCTTTTTAAATTATATAAAAAAAAACTTTTTTTCAAAAAAAAAAAAATTGTAGTGCACATGTGTAATAGTACTACACATGTGAATTATTACACATATGCACTACAATTTTTTTTTTTGAAATTTTTTTATATATAAAAACTAGCGATTTTTAATAAAAAATTGTAAAAAAAAATTGGTGTGTTTTTTAGGCTTTTTTTAGTTAGTTTTCGAATTTTCGCAATAAAAGTGGTTTTCATTTGAATCATCCCCTCTATACATAACTAATTTTAATTAAAAAATAATTATACAATTGAATTTAATATATTAAACAATTTATATATGAGATAATATAATATTTTGAAATCTTTATCAGATTTCAAAATTATTTATCCAAACAAATGAATGATTCCTAATGTCAATTATACATTTTATTTCCTTCACTTGAAAAATTATCTATATATCTATATCTATATTCATGTTCATATATATATATATATATATATATATATATATATATATATATATATATATATATATATATATATATATATATATATCTGCTATATGATAAAAGAAATTTGTTTCCTTACCAAAAGCAATTTTTTGACATCATATATGATTATGTGTTTTATTTTTTTTTAAAGCTGATAAATTAATTAAATTTCAGAAAATTTAAGTAATCAAGTAAAAAATGGCTTGACATAGCTTTTTTATTATTACTATACAAAATTACATTTATTTAACCCATCTAATACACAAGGTTTTAAAGATATAACTTTTTTTTTTATTTTTGGTATATAAAATTATATTTATTCACCCGTACAATACATAGGGTTTTTTAAAGATGTAACTTTTTATTTTTTAGTATACAAAATTACATTATTCAACTAGTGTAATACACGAGGTTTTTAAAGATATAACTTTTGTATTATTTGGTATATAAAACTACATTTATTCAACCGTACAATACACGAAATTTTTAAAAATAACTTTTTCATTATTTAATATATAAAATTACATTTAATCAACCTGTGTAATAAATGGGGTTCTTAAAAAATACATTGTTTTATTATTTAGTAAATAAAATTACACGTATTCAGCCCATGTAATACACGGAGTTCTAACCTAATAGTTTTATTATTTTAATTAGTGTTAAATCCTACGCGCGTTGCGGCGCATATACCAAATTGTTCTCTGTTTGATGACATAACACGATCTCAGGAAACATTATACCAAGACATAGATAAAAGCATAGTCGTCAGAGAAACAAATATATACGATAAAGTAAACATTGACAATAGGATCCACTCGCGTTGTTTTTGCATCATCTCGAACTGACAGAATACTAATCAATCCTTTCTCCCCCCGGTGCCATATTTGTTGTTCCCGCAATTTTACACTATTAATCAAAACATCGAGTAATTAAATGACAAAATCATATATAACTATAAGTGTTCGCTAAATTTATTTCTAGTAATCGCATAAAAAATCATAGATAAAACACCATCAGATAGGCCAGGTGGGTTAAAAAAATTAAAGTCACCTAGGTGTAATTTCTATTCGTAAAACCTCCTGAATTATTTTACACAAAAATGCAGTCATTAAAATAATCAAAAATCATGTTGACCTTATATTTTGTGGGTCACCCGACCCATTTCAACATATACCTAAAATTACTCAATTTGACCCGTTACAAAAACCAACTCAGCCCACATTTTGCCCAATTTTATTTTTATCAATATAGTTGATGTAATGAAGGCAGTCTTAAGAAGTATATACATAATGTAATTAGAAATAAGAACTAACAAATACATGTTTTTTTAGCCAAACATGTTAGTTTAGCCAAAAACAGATATTAGTCACTGTATCGTAAAACAAAACATCACTTTTTTAAACATGAATAGGACAGGGGTAAAACTCAAATACCTGACCATAGTACGAACACCGGAAGGCATGTGTTAAAAATTGACAGGAAAATCCCAAACCTGCAAATATTAAATCTATAAAGAAGATTGGATACATTAAGAGTTGTCAATAAATACAATGCAAAAGCAGATGAAAAGTTTAGTAACGATAAAGAACTTTATCGAATCTGTCACAGATCCATGATAAAAAAAGATCCAGCTATTTCAAATAGATGAAATACTTTCACTTATAGGTATTAAAAATTGACAGGAAAATAAAACTATAGACGGCTCAGCAGAAAAAAAATATGCAACCTAATTCACAATAAAAGTCATCTAGTACTATGAAACACTTTAACAAAGAAAGCTTCATCAAGACATACGTACTACCAAACCGAATGCTAGATTCAGATGGCCCAATAAACTAAGTTCCATCCAAGGTCCTAGTCAAAATGTTAAATTGTGCATTTGTACAACCTCATTCACCAAATTCTGAACCGAACCGCCGCCGACCTCCATCGTTCCGAACCGACCCAGACCGTAGCCGACTCGCACTGTCCCTTGCCGACCCGACCCGCAAACTCTACCATTCCAAACCGACCCGACCCACCCGCACCCTAGGTTAACATAAAGTCCAACACCGACTTTGGTGTTCCCCATCTCAAAAACTGCCGACCCACCGCCATCAAAAATTAAGAAACAACAACCAATATTAACCAACACACCTTTGAGATTTAGCAAATCGTTTAATCTTGTGTAAACATGTAATAATGTTAAACACTGAAACCATACCCTTCTGCTCTTGAAATAACGCCAAGATATGCTTGAACCTGTCTCATCTGAGATGAAATTATAACCAACACAACAAATATGAATTAGGAATAAAATCCCAGACAACCCAAAGCAAGTATAAAATAAGAGGGTGATAAATAATCCATTAAAAGGCATACTTCAAATAGATTCAAAAGAATAGCAGCAACATCAATACACACTACGCTAATTTTGTAAGTCTTCACCACAATTCACAAACTTCACCAATCTTTGACAAATCTCAAACCAATTAGTCAACATACCTATCAATGACCTGTGACGGTAGGGGCGCTCACGAATTAGGCCATATCGTTAGCCAAAAAAAACAATATATCCCCCCACATCTCTTTCTCTAGCCTCCTGAAACCGCCACCCCACCACTATGCCCCCGCCATCTTGAACCAAACACCACACTTACCACCCATCACCTGAAACCGCTGTTACCATCACCATAACCTAAAATACAACATTAAATGTGTGAAGTACAACATAAACCTTACATGGATATGAAAATTCTTGACATGAAAAAATGAATGTTTGTGAAGCTGATTACTGAGACAGGAGTGTTTAAAGTTTACCAGATAGCACGGTGTTTGCACCGCCGGTTGAAGCGTTTAAGGCCGCAGATGTACGAAGCTGATTCGGTAAGTCTTCGGCTTCAACACCATCGTTTTCACCGGCCTCTGCGCCGGTATCGGATGTTCACCGTTCCTTTCTTCTTCGACTTCAGCAATTCAGCTCCTACTGGCTATCTCCGTCAGATGGCCCTACTTCTTCGACAGTGAAACCCTTGCCCTAACAGTCGCCTCTCTCTACTCTATTTCTGTAACACCTCGAAAATTTGTGTCCAATAGATAAACGACACGTGTCACATACGACAAAAGCATTATAAACCCGGATTTAGTTAAAGATGCATGGCAGGATTTTTTAAACACGTCGACATGTTAATTTATACCTCTGAACGACTTTATTATAAATCCCAAGACCCTAACATGATTAATAAACATCTAGTATACCCTTAATCCGGTGATTACTAATAATAATGGAGGTCCAAGTTTACTAGTATGGATCCTATGAAATAATGCTCATTAAATCGTTTATACTTTTCCATCATAAGGCAAACCAATGATACATTGAGATAAGTAGACATAACTTGTCAAGCATGGGTAAAAAGGCCTCATACTGACATTTTCCAGCCTAAAAATCATGCATTACAAGTTGTCCGTTCAAAGCATGAAAGGTTATTTTTTTGCTTCTGGCAAGGGCTTACGAACCGTAAAGGTCCTGCCTTACGGTCCGTAATGTGCGAAAGGTTAAAACTTTTCCTCTGTCAAAGGCTTACGGACCGTAAAGGTCCTGCCTTACGGTCCGTAAGGAGCGCCCAGCGACAGCAACTTGGCTGTTGGCTGTTATAACAGTTTAACCGACCTTGTAAGATATTTTCAGCAACATGGGCGACCCCTAACCTTTCCTAGACACTAGGAAACACTTGTAAATGATCTGGGAACAATGATAGACCTAGTTGTCATGATCTCAATGGTTTAAGAACACTATAAAAGGGCCATGAGTTGCTACATTGTGTTCATTCCTCATTCTGCATTCTTGGAGCTTCTCTGGAGCACAAGTGCCTTCTCTAAGCATCTCTGGTTGTTCATTAGACTTCAGTAAGTATGCTTAACCTTTCTTAGTTTAGTTTTTGCTTAGTTTTAGCTTAAAAGTCAAACCGTCGTAATTAGCGGTTGACTTAACGATTAATCACTATTGGTCCAGTGATTAGTCGAATCGAAGGTAGTTATAAGTTGGTAATCATGAGGGCTTTAAACCCTTATGAGGGCACCCCCTGGTTCCCACTCTATCTAGATCAAATGTCGGGTCAAAGTTGTTTAGAAAAAGTCAACAGAAGCTTAATTTTTGAATTAACATGTAATTAGAAATGTAGAAGGCATGTAACATATTTTATCACTCATATAACTTGATAAGAAGTATAAGAACTGGTCTAAGCTTGTTTGATCCGACCATTTTCCTATTTAGACCCGGTTCGGAACCGAAAGTCGCAAAACTTTGACTTTTGTTTTGACTTCAGTTCTGACCCGTTTTAGTAGAGTTTAGAAATGCCTTAGGACTTCCTTAGGACCAGGTTACATGATGGTATGACCCTCTGTGACTGGTTCGTTGTTTGTCCGAGTCATTTGCACATTTCCGTTATATGCTTAAAAGTTGACCATAATGCCCTTTTGACCTTAAAACGCGAATTTTGGATATGTGAAAGAACAATAACCTTAGTTACTGATTCCTAAACATGTCCCAAAAATTTCATGTCAATTCGAGGTCTAGAATAGGAGTTATGCTAAATAGCGCAATTAAGAAAACTTTTGTTAATTAAACAGCGCACTTAGCATAAAGCCTATCTAAACCCAAATTTCAACACCAAACCTTTTACACACTGATGTAATATAATATTTTGAGATTTTAAAGATTTTTTAGTTATTTTTAACCTGCTCATAACCTGAGGTTATGACCTTGATTCGGTAAATACCGAATATACCCTTTTCGGACATAAAACGAGTTCTACATAGTATTTCGATGCCAATCCAATTGCTACTGATTTTAAATAATAAATAAAGTATTTTGAACCATATAACCTGATCAGAAAACTCAAATTTCCTGTATAACCTGGAAATCGCTTAAAACGACTTTATACGCGTATTAAACGCATAATTTGGGTTTAAAACCATTTTTGTCATAAAGACTTATTTACCTACAGATGTAACTTGTTAAAATAAGTGGTTCTACTGATTACTTCAGACCCGAACATCAGAAGTATAAATAATCTCTTTTATAATCTTTAAAATGACCAAAATACCCCTACGGGGCGTATTATGGGATTAAACTCGTTATGGGCATAATGGAAGGTATCCTACTGATACCACAACATATTTAGAGCATATTGACTTAGGAAAACCTGTATAAGACTCTTACGGTTACCCGTTACGCCATTTACGCGTTCGGTTCGGTTTATGTAACTAGTTTACATAAATTAGCCGAAACGGGTCAAACCTTATCGTTTTTATCTCAAAATCCAGAATGTGGTTGGATTACCCATATTATACAAGTCTTCAAACTTGTCGGGTCTAAATCACATTCTATTCTGGTCTTCGCTTATTCGTGCGTTCGAACCGTATCTTTCGTTAAAACTAACCGGTCTAAGTTTAGGCTTAATTAAAGACCCGTTAGGATTATAATAGGTTATTATAAACCTTTGTTCCAGAATAGGAGACCCGGTAAAAGCTGCCGCACTTGCTATTTGTGAATTGATACTTTGCAAAGGTAAATACTTTTAACTTATTTCCCTATACGGGCTTGGGGTACGGTATATAAAATACCGCTTGGTCCAGCATTGAATTTTTAATCGATTAGAGGTTAAATTATTGATGATGTGTGTAAAATGCAACATATAAATGACATCAATTAAGGCATAAAACTAACCCTTTTTAAGCATGGTTGCAAAAGTCGCTAGGCGCTCCCTAGTCGGTCGACCGGGGAGTTGAGAGTACTTGGCCTAGGCGGAGAGTACTCGGGGAGTACTCGGACATGTTAAATTATAAAGAAATTAGTTTTTGGAAATTAAATACGTGTCAAATAACATAAATTTACTAATATCTATAACAAAATACGTGAAAATATTATTCATTCTTTAATTCTTTAATATGATAGGCATAGAAATTATGTTTTATTATTTTTAAAGTCAAACTCGGTCCAAGTTGACCTACTAGATACGGTTTTGGCCTCGGTTGACCGCGTTTGACCGATTCCGAGTAATTAGGCGGAGTCAAAGAAAGTCGCCTCGGCAGCCTACCTTGTAGCGACTACTCAGGGAGTACTCGGCCTTGGAAACCTTGTTTTACAACTTATCGTTTTTATCTCAAAATCCAGAATGTGGTTGGATTACCCATATTATACAAGTCTTCAAACTTGTCGGGTCTAAATCACATTCTATTCTGGTCTTCGCTTATTCGTGCGTTCGAACCGTATCTTTCGTTAAAACTAACCGGTCTAAGTTTAGGCTTAATTAAAGACCCGTTAGGATTATAATAGGTTATTATAAACCTTTGTTCCAGAATAGGAGACCCGGTAAAAGCTGCCGCACTTGCTATTTGTGAATTGATACTTTGCAAAGGTAAATACTTTTAACTTATTTCCCTATACGGGCTTGGGGTACGGTATATAAAATACCGCTTGGTCCAGCATTGAATTTTTAATCGATTAGAGGTTAAATTATTGATGATGTGTGTAAAATGCAACATATAAATGACATCAATTAAGGCATAAAACTAACCCTTTTTAAGTACTAATGTTGGAAAAAGAGTGTTTTTGTCTTCCTTTTGTATTTTCAGGATGAAATGAGCTCAAATTCACAAAAGAAGCAAAAAGACAGCTAATTCTAACATAAATACAAGAAAAGGAATAAAAGTAGACTGCCCGAACCCTCAACGGCATCTTCCCAAGCAAAGAAGAGAAAACAGAAGCCTGAACACGCCCCGTGCTCAGCCAGCACGGGGCCGTGCCCAAGAAGCAGCAGAAAAGACAAACCTGTAGAAGCTTCTATTGCCCACCACGGGGCCGTGTCCAGTGAGCACGGGGGCGTGGCGAAAGTACAGCAGGCGCATTAATTGTAATTGCGAATTACAATTAATGAAGAGAGAGAGTGTCAGACGGGCACGAGGGCGTGTCCAGCGGACACGGGGCCGTGCCCAGCCTTCTGTTCAGCCTATAAATATGAGTGCTTGGTTTCATTCCAATCCATCCCTTGGCACACCACCTCTCTCACACTTCATCCACCACCCACCACCACCATAACACCATCATCCATCACCATCATCCATTGTCCATCGTAGAGTGTGTGAGTCGTCTCGGGATCCAAGATTGATAGTAAGAGTTCTTGACAATCAAGGCCATGTTTGCCTAAGTCTCTTACATCACTTGGTGAAGACAAGTGTTTAGTATAATAATTTTTATTTTTAATCTTTTGCACTTTTTATTTGGTTTTGTATTAATGACTTTAATAACTAGTTGCTTATGTTGAAGGTGATCTTTCCTTATCGTTTGTCCGTGGTGTCTTGGCATTATTTTACTGTCTATATAGAATAAAATATTTTCACCATTCATATCTCCACGGTCTATATGGAGGTATGTTGGCTACCTGGTCGGGGGTTAAGGGAACGGTTTGGTAAGGATCTTGCCCTTGTTCAGCGCTTAGAGGTCCTGCAAGGGACCTGGGTCAAATTTAGTAGGATCTCCTTCAATGCCCATAGGTATTGGATGGCGGGGATCCAAACTCTTTGACCCCCTCATAAGTTAACTACTATTAATACTATAACCCGGCTATTTAGGACTGTATCCCTGCTGCCTCAGACTACTTAGCCGAGGGTAACGTCACCGCCAAAAGCGGGGCCTACCATAATTTGCATTAATAACTTAATTCATTATCTTCCAATAATCCAACCCTTTAGGATTGTATCCTTTCTGACTCAAACTACTGGGTTGAGGGTAACGTCGCATTCAAAAGAGGGGCCTACTACAATAACTAAGATAATCTCTTAAGCAAGTGCAAAAGTGCGAAAATAATCAAAGGTTATACTAATACACGAGTCGGATCCAAGTGATTCATCTTGCCTATCTGTTTTTATTTTATTTTTATTTTTCAGCATTTACTTAGTTTTTATTTTCTTAGTTTAAAAACATTTTTCTAACTTTTTGATTTGATTAGACGTTGGGGATAAACCGGTACTAAAAGCTCTTGTGTCCTTGGACGACCTCGGTATCTTACCAACACTATACTACGTCCACGATCGGTGCACTTGCCCATATGTGTGTTTAGTGTTAGTGAATATCGTGTTTTATAAATTTAAAACTTGGCTAAAGGTGTAAAAAAAGGGCTTAATTATACATTAAAAATATATTACACTACACACGCATCAAGTTTTTGGCGCCGCTGCCGGGGACACAAGGATTTTAAGAAAGTTAGGAATCAACGGCCTAATCATATTTTTATTCTTCTTTTTAATTTTTAGGATTTTCTTAGTTTTTCAGATTCTGCAGAGCTCAGCACGGGCCGTGCCTGGTCGGACACGGGCCGTGCTCAGCATCGTTACTGGCAGTTTTTAGTTTTCCAAGTTACAGAAGGCTGACCACGGGGCCGTGTCGGTGCAACACGGGGCCGTGTCTAACTTCCAGTAACTGGGATCTGGAAAACAATCACTGTAACTCCGACCACGGGCCGTGTTCACTGAACACGGGGCCGTGGTGAACCTTCTAACCAACATTCTTTTCTGTTTTTATTGCAGGACTTGGAACCAGACGCCAATCTTACATAGTGTATGAGCTCCAGTTCTAATAAGGACATAAAAGAACCTCTAGAAGAACCCGAACGCTTTCTCAGAAAAAGATTAAAAGCTAAAAACCAAGAGAAAGTTTCGGGTGATCCACCTCCAGTGGCGGACCAACGTACCCTCATGGATTATCTACGACCTACCGTAGGTAACCTGGGCGCCGCTATCAATGCTCCGAATGTTGAAGCTAATAACTTCGAACTTCGGCCGCATCTGATACAAATGCTCCAAAACTCCGCAACCTTCCATGGGCTTGCGGACGAGGATCCCCATCTACATATCACTAATTTCTTAGAAATATGTGATACCTTTCGGATCAACGGAGCATCAAATGACGCCATCCGCCTCCGAATGTTTCCTTTCTCACTAAAAGACCGAGCGAAAGCTTGGCTCAACGCCCTCCCAGCTGGATCGGTGAACACCTGGGATGAACTAGCCCAAAAATTTCTATATAAGTATTTCCCTCCCGCTAAAATGGCTAAATTAATGACTGAAATTAATACATATTCACAAGAGGACGGGGACTCCTTATATGAAACTTGGGAAAGGTTCAAGGAGTTATTACGCAAGTATCCACATCACGGCCTTGCGATATGGCAACAAGTATCCACTTTATATAATGGATTGTTGCCACACACAAGGCAGACACTTGATTCTAGCTCCGGGGGACTTTTAGGTAATCGACACCCGCATGAAATATATAACCAAATTGAGGAAATTGCTCAAACCAATTTTCAATGGCACACCCCCCGAGGCAATAAATCTATTGCCCCGGGCGCCCATAAGGTCGATGAAAGCACTTCTTTACAAGCCCAAATCGAGGCCCTTTCTTCAAAAATAAAAAAATTGGAAATGACAAAAACATTCTCGGTTATGGCTTGTGAAGGGTGTGGTGGGTCACATGAAAATTGGAGTTGTATGAAAGAAACGGACGATCAACAAGAATTGGTAAACTACATTGATAATAGACCTAGGCCGTCGGGTCCTCCAACGGGAACTTATAACCAAGGATGGCGAAACCACCCAAACCTTGGTTGGAGAGAACCCGGCAATAGTAGCAACCAACAAACCCAACGAACAAACTTTCAACAACCAAGAAATGAGTCACAAAATTTCACTCAACAACAAAGTGGACGAGAAAGGCTTGAAGATACTGTATCTCGCCTCATCTCCGACACTGAAAAGAAAAACTCGGAAAGATTTCTACAATTAGAATCAAATTTTAGAAATCAACAAGCTAGTATTCAAAACATAGAAAAACAATTAAATCAAATAGCTCAAAATTTTGCCGAGAGACCGCAAGGCGCATTACCTAGCAATACCGAAACAAACCCAAAAGCGCAAGTTCACCTCATCACGCTACGAAACCGCACCGTAGGGCCTGTAGAAGCACCGCCGCCAACAGAAGAAACGACACCCACACCTCTGCAGGAAAAGAACTCCCCTCCGTCACCAGAGCCTACCAAAGCTCCTCGAGTTCCGTACCCCGGTAGGTTAATTCGTCAGAAGACCAATGAGCAATTCGCGAAGTTCGAAAGTCTATTAAAGCAATTGCATGTCAATATTCCTTTTATTGAGGTCCTAACCCAAATGCCCAAATACTCTAAGTTCATGAGGGACTTCCTCACTCATAAAAAGAAAATTGAAAATTTGCAATTAGTCAATTTAGGCGAAGAATGCTCTGCCCTCGTACTCAATAAACTTCCCCAAAAGAAAATCGATCCCGGAAGCTTCACGATTCCCTGCTCAATAGGGGAGTCCCCCGTTCGTAATGCCCTAGCCGATCCTGGGGCTAGCATTAACCTCATGCCCTCATCATTGTTTAAAAGACTTGGCCTGGGAACCACGAGTCCTACAAAAATGAGCATACAACTCGCTGATCGATCCATCAAATTCCCACAAGGTGTCATTGAAAATGTCTTGGTAAAAGTAAGCAGATTCGTCTATCCAGCCGACTTTGTTATACTCGATATGGAGGAAGACACCGAGGTCCCCCTCATACTAGGGAGACCATTTCTTGCCACCGCACAAGCGGTGGTAGATATGAATGACGGAACACTCACCTTGAGGTACGTGGATGATGAAGTAAAATTCGGAGTTGGGAAGAGAATAGAGGACGACGACCCGGTCAACTTCATGAAGGTTATTGATTCGAGCTTGGATGCTGCTCTCCGACGGTGTAACATGGGACGCCAAGCATCCCACTCAGAAAATATATAACCTCACATTGGGTCTAGCCAAGGACCCTTATAAACGTGGCGCACCACGGAGGCATTCCGCAGAACTATCCTTAGTCTAGTTTAATCTTTTAGTTTTAATTTGCAGGAATAAAACACACTCATGGTGATAATGGATGAAAAAGGGAACGAGAAAAATGGCCCCATGCACAAAGAACGAAGCAACCCGACACAAATCTCCATTACCGAAGGCTCAACACGGGCCGTGCTCAACCAACACGGCCCCGTGCTGAGCCACCTGCAGAAAAACGCCCAGTTCAGGTAACTGGACACGGGCCGTGTTCACCAGACACGCCCCCGTGTCCAGGCTTCTGTCTCATTTCTTTAATTTATGTTACTGGCACCTGAACACGGGGCCGTGTCCGGTCCCCACGGGGCCGTGTCCAGACGGCCAGTAACATAAATCTTTGCTTTTTAACACCACATTGCACATCCAATCAACCTAAAAATTTATTTTTGGGACACATTGAGGACAATGTGTTATTTAAGTGTGGGGGGGGGGGAGGAAGCTAACACTTTGAAACTTTGCAAGTCCTAACAACAAGCCTTACACAAAACTCTATTGGAACCGCTAAACACCCCAAATTTTTTACAAAAATTTTTATTTTTTTACTTGTCTAAAGTTTAAGTTAGGAATCACAAGATTAATAAGGTTATATTTTTTTTTAAATTTACAACCGAGAGCATCGTGATAACAAGAACCAACATAAGAAAATTATGAAACGGCATAACAAGTCTAGTTAAAATTTGATTATATATACTTGATCACATTAAAAAACCCATTCCCAC